>NW_027038600.1:0-33617 GCF_034236695.1 Oncorhynchus nerka
ATGAGTCCATCAGCATATTAGGGGCAGGATGAGTCCATAATAGGGGTGGTGATGAGTCCATCAGCATATTAGGGGTGGTGATGAGTCCATCAGCATATTAGGGTGGTGATGAGTCCATTAGCATATTAGGGGGCAGGTGATGAGTCCATCAGCATATTAGGGGTGGTGATGAGTCCATCAGCATATTAGGGGTGGGTGATGAGTCCATCAGCATATTAGGGGTGGTGATGAGTCCATCAGCATATTAGGGGGTGGTGATGAGTCCATCAGCATATTAGGGGCAGGTGATGAGTCCATCAGCATATTAGGGGTGGATGAGTCCATCATCAGTACATTAGGGGATGAGTCCATCAGCATATTAGGGGGGTGGCAGGATGAGTCCATCAGTATATTAGGGGTGGTGATGAGTCCATCAGCATATCAGGGGTGGGGGGTGGATGAGTCCATCAGCATATTAGGGGTGGTGATGAGTCCATCAGCATATTAGGGGTGGTGATGAGTCCATCAGCATATTAGGGGTGGGTGATGAGTCCATCAGCATATTAGGGGGGTGATGAGTCCATCAGCATATTAGGGGTGGTGATGAGTCCATCAGCATATTAGGGGTCAGGGGTGATGAGTCCATCAGCATATTAGGGGTGGGATGAGTCCATCAGCATATTAGGGGTGGTGATGAGTCCATCAGCATATTAGGGGTGATGAGTCCATCATATTAGGGTGATGAGTCCATCAGCATAATAGGGGTGGTGATGAGTCCATCAGCATATTAGGGGTGGTGATGAGTCCATCAGTATATTAGGGTGGTGATGAGTCCATCAGCATATTAGGGGTGGTGATGAGTCCATCAGTATATTAGGGGTGGTGATGAGTCCATCAGCATATTAGGTGGGTGAGGTGATAGGGGAGTGGTGATGAGTCCATCAGCATATTAGGGGTGGTGATGAGTCCATCAGTATATTAGGGGTGGTGATGAGTCCATCAGCATATTAGGGTGGTGATGAGTCCATCAGCATATTAGGGTGGTGATGAGTCCATCAGCATATTAGGGGTGGTGAGTCCATCAGAGTCCATCAGTATATCAGGTCCATCAGCATAATAGGGTGATGAGTCCATCAGCATATTAGGGGTGGTGATGAGTCCATCAGTACATTAGGGGTGGTGAGGGGTGGTGATGTCCATCATATATTAGGGGTGGTGATGAGTCCATCAGCATATTAGGGGTGGTGATGAGTCCATCAGCATATTAGGGGGGTGAGGATGAGTCCATCAGCATATTAGGGGTGGTGATGAGTCCATCAGCATATTAGGGGTGGTGATGAGTCCATCAGTATATTAGGGGTGGTGATGAGTCCATCAGTATATTAGGGGTGGTCCATGATGAGTCCATCAGTATATTAGGGGTGGTGATGAGTCCATCAGCATATTAGGGGTGGTGATGAGTCCATCAGCATATTAGGTGGTGGTGAGTCCATTCATCAATAGATGACTGAGTCCATCAGCATTGCCTGGTTCAGCATATTAGGGGTGCAGACAGAGTCCATCAGTATCAATTAGGGGGGAGTCCATCAGTATATGTATGAGTCCATCAGCATCATTAGTCATCAGCATATGAGGCATATTGGGGTGATGAGTCCATCAGTATCAGGTCCATTCATTAGGGGTGGTGATGAGTCCATCATCAGTATATTAATGATGATGAGTCCATTAGCATTTAGGGTGGTGATGAGTCCATTAGTGGTTATGATCCATTAGGGGTGAGTCCATCAGACGACAGTCCATTATCAGCATATAGGGGTGGTGATGAGAACCTATCAGTATATTGGGGTGGTGATGAGTCTAACCTCCATATTAGGGGTGGTGATGAGTCAGTATATTATGCCATCAGTATATTAGGGTCCATCCAACTATGAGTCCATCAGCATATTAGGGGTGAGTGAGTCCATCAGCATATTAGGGTGGTGATGAGTCCATCAGCCTGATGAGTCCATCAGCATAGGGGTTAGTGATGGCATCAGCATATTAGTAAGTGGGGTGATGAGTCCATCACCACCCTGGATGAGTCCATCCATACCTTGAATATGTGATGAGTCCATCAGTATATTAGGGTGTGATGAGTCCATCAGATTAGGGCATGAGTCCATCTCTAATAGGGGTGGTGATGAGTCCATCAAACAGGGGTGATGAGTCCATCAATATCAAGAGTCGGCTGATGAGTCCATCAATTAGGGGTGGTGATGAGTCCATCAGCATTATAGGGGTGGTGATGAGTCCATCAGTATTAGGGTGATGATCCTCAGCCCATCAGATATTAGGGGTGATGATGAGTCCATCAAATTGGTGGTGATGATGAGTCCATCAGTCCATCAGCAATTAGGGTGGTGATGCAGAGTCTCCATCAGTATCATAGGGGTGGTGATGAGTCCATCAGCATTAGGGGGGGGGTGATGAGTCCATCAGGGTGGTGATGATTATATTAGGGGTGGTGATGAGTCCATCAGCCATTGGGTGGTGATGAGTCCATGCATATTAGGGGTGGTGGTGGTCCATCAGCATAATAGGGGGATGAGTCTATTAGGGGTGATGAGTCCATCAGCATATTACTGGCTGGTGATGAGTCATCTATATTAGGGGTGGTGATGAGTCCATCAGCATCTCAGGGTGGTCATGAGTCCATCAGTATATTAGGGGTGGCATGAGTCCATCCGTAGCACACGCATCCAGCAGGTGTGATGAGTCCATCAGCACTGATGAGTCCATCAGCATATTAGGGGTGGTGATGACACCATCAGCATTTAGGGGTGGTGATGAGTCCATCAGCATATTAGGGGTGACTGAGAATCCATCAATATTAGGGGCTGGTGATGAGTCCATCACTATTATCTCCTGAGTCCATCAGCATTCAATGAGTCCATCAGCATATTAGGGTGGTGATGAGTCCATCAGCATATTAGGGGTGGTGATGAGTCCATAGTATTAGGGGTGGTGATGAGTCCATCAGCAGTGGCTATGAGTCCATCAGCCTGAGTCCCATCAGCATACTGTGGTGATGAGTTTTATTGGGTGATGAGTTATTTATTTACCAGTATCATCAGCATATTAGGGGTGGTGATGAGTCCATCAGCATATTAGGGGTGGAGATGAGTCCATCAGTATATTAGGGTGGTGATGAGTCCATCAGCATATTAGGGTGGTGATGAGTCCATCAGCATATTAGGGGTGGTGATGAGTCCATCAGCACATTAGGGGCAGGATGAGTCCATCAGTCCATGTTAATCTGCATATTAAGTGGTGATGAGTCCATCAGCATATTAGGGCAGTGATGAGTCCATCATGAGCCATCAGCATAATAGGGGTGGTGATGAGTCCATCAGCACATTGAGTATATCAGTATATTTGAGCCCATCAGTATTTTCTATGAGTCCACAGTACATTAGGGGTGGTGATGAGTCCATCAGTATATTAGGGGTGGTGATGAGTCTGCATATATTAGGGGTGGTGATGAGTCCATCACATATTAGGGGTGATGAGCATCCATCCATTATATTAGGGGGGGTGGTCCATCAGCATATTGATGAGTCCATCAGTATTAGGTTCTCAACTAGTCCATCAGTATATCAGGGGTGGTGATGAGTCCATCAGCATATTAGGGGTGGTGATGAGTCCATCAGTATATTAGGGGTGGTGATGAGTGAGTCCATCATATATTAGGGGTGGTGATGAGTCCATCAGTATATTAGGGTGGGTGATGAGTCCATCAGCATATTAGGGGTGGTGATGAGTCCATCAGCATATTAGGGGTATTAGGGTGGTGAGTCCATCAGCCATCAGTATATTAGGGTGGTGATGAGTCCATCAGCATATTAGGGGTGGTGATGAGTCCATCAGTATATTAGGGGTGGTGATGAGTCCATCAGCATATTAGGGGTGGTGATGAGTCCATCAGTATATTAGGGGTGGTGATGAGTCCATCAGTATATTAGGGGTGGTGATGAGTCCATCAGTATATTAGGGGTGGTGATGAGTCCATCAGCATATTAGGGGTGGTGATGAGTCCATCAGCATATTAGGGTAGGATGAGTCCATCATCATATTAGGGTGGTGATGAGTCCATCAGTATATTAGGGGTGGTGATGAGTCCATCAGTATATTAGGGGTGGTGATGAGTCCATCAGCATATTAGGGGTGGTGATGAGCCCATCAGCATATTAGGGGTGGTGATGAGTCCATCAGTATATTAGGGGTAGGGGTGATGAGTCCATCAGCATATTAGGGGGTGGTGATGAGTCCATCAGCATATTAGGGGTGGTGATGAGTCCATCAGCATATTAGGGGTGGGTGATGAGTCCATCAGCATATTAGGGGTGGTGATGAGTCCATCAGTATATTAGGGTGGTGATGAGTCCATCAGCATATTAGGGCTGGTGATGAGTCCATCAGCATATTAGGGGTGGTGATGAGTCCATCAGTATATTAGGGGTGGTGATGAGTCCATCAGCATATTAGGGTGGTGATGAGTCCATCAGCATATTAGGGGTGGTGATGAGTCCATCAGCATATTAGGGGGGTGGTGATGAGTCCATCAGCATATTAGGGGTGGTGATGAGTCCATCAGTATATTAGGGGTGGTGATGAGTCCATCAGCATATTAGGGTGGTGATGAGTCCATCAGCATATTAGGGTGGTGATGAGTCCATCAGCATATTAGGGGTGGTGATGAGTCCATCAGCATATTAGGGGTGGTGATGAGTCCATCAGCATATTAGGGGTGGTGATGAGTCCATCAGCATATTAGGGGTGGTGATGAGTCCATCAGCATATTAGGGGTGGTGATGAGTCCATCAGCATATTAGGGGGTGGTGATGAGTCCATCAGCATATTAGGGGTGGTGATGAGTCCATCAGCATATTAGGGGTGGTGATGAGTCCATCAGTATATTAGGGGTGGTGATGAGTCCATCAGCATATTAGGGGTGGTGATGAGTCCATCAGTATATTAGGGGGCATATTAGTGATGAGTCCATCAGCATATTAGGGGTGGTGATGAGTCCATCAGTATATTAGGGGTGGTGATGAGTCCATCAGTATATTAGGGGTGGTGATGAGTCCATCAGCATATATTAGGGGTGGTGATGAGTCCATCAGCATATTAGGGGGGGTGGTGATGAGTCCATCAGTATATTAGGGTGGTGATGAGTCCATCAGTATATTAGGGGTGGTGATGAGTCCATCAGCATATTAGGATGGTGCATATTGATGATGAGTCCATCAGCATATTAGGGGTGGGTGATGAGTCCATCAGACATTAGGGGTGGTGATGAGTCCATCAGTATATTAGGGGTGGTGATGAGTCCATCAGCATATTAGGGGGGTGGTATTAGGGGTGGATGAGTCCATCAGCATATTAGGGGTGGTGATGAGTCCATCAGCATATTAGGGGTGGTGATGAGTCCATCAGCATATTAGGGGTGGTGATGAGTCCATCAGTATATTAGGGGTGGTGATGAGTCCATCAGCATATTAGGGGTGGTGATGAGTCCATCAGTATATTAGGGTGGTGATGAGTCCATCAGCATATTAGGGGTGGTGATGAGTCCATCAGCATATTAGGGGTGGTGATGAGTCCATCAGTATATTAGGGGTGGTGATGAGTCCATCAGCATATTGGGGGTGGTGATGAGTCCATCAGCATATTAGGGGTGGTGATGAGTCCATCAGCATATTAGGGGTGGTGATGAGTCCATCAGTATATTAGGGGTGGTGGTGATGAGTCCATCAGCATATTAGGGGTGGTGATGAGTCCATCAGTATATTAGGGGTGGTGATGAGTCCATCAGCATATTAGGGTGGTGATGAGTCCATCAGCATATTAGGGGTGGTGATGAGTCCATCAGCATATTAGGGGTGGTGATGAGTCCATCAGTATATTAGGGGTGGTGATGAGTCCATCAGTATATTAGGGGTGGTGATGAGTCCATCAGCATATTAGGGGTGGTGATGAGTCCATCAGCATATTAGGGGGGTGGATGAGTCCACTAGATGAGTCCATCAGTATATTAGGGGTGGTGATGAGTCCATCAGCATATTAGGGGTGGTGATGAGTCCATCAGCATATTAGGGGTGGTGATGAGTCCTATCAGTATATTAGGGGTGGTGATGAGTCCATCAGTATATTAGGGGGGTGATGAGTCCATCAGCATATTAGGGGTGGTGATGAGTCCATCAGTATATTAGGGGTGGTGATGAGTCCATCAGCATATTAGGGGTGGTGATGAGTCCATCAGCATATTAGGGGTGGTGATGAGTCCATCAGCATATTAGGGGGGTGGTGATGAGTCCATCAGTATATTAGGGGTGGTGATGAGTCCATCAGCATATTAGGGGTGGTGATGAGTCCATCAGCATATTAGGGGTGGTGATGAGTCCATCAGCATATTAGGGTGGTGATGAGTCCATCAGCATATTAGGGGTGGTGATGAGTCCATCAGCATATTAGGGGTGGTGATGAGTCCATCAGCATATTAGGGGTGGTGATGAGTCCATCAGCATATTAGGGGGTGATGAGTCCATCAGCATATTAGGGGTGGTGATGAGTCCATCAGCATATTAGGGTGGTGATGAGTCCATCAGCATATTAGGGGTGGTGATGAGTCCATCAGCATATTAGGGGTGGTGATGAGTCCATCAGCATATTAGGGGTGGTGATGAGTCCATCAGCATATTAGGGGTGGTGATGAGTCCATCAGTATATTAGGGTGGTGATGAGTCCATCAGTATATTAGGGGGGTGGTGATGAGTGGTGATGAGTCCATCAGTATATTAGGGGTGGTGATGAGTCCATCAGCATATTAGGGTGGTGATGAGTCCATCAGCATATTAGGGGTGGTGATGAGTCCATCAGTATATTAGGGGTGGTGATGAGTCCATCAGTATATTAGGGGTGGTGATGAGTCCATCAGCATATATTAGGGGGTGATGAGTCCATGGTGATGAGTCCATCAGCATATTAGGGGTGGTGATGAGTCCATCCATCAGCATTAGGGGTGGTGATGAGTCCATCAGCATATTAGGGGTGGTGATGAGTCCATCAGCATATTAGGGGTGGTGATGAGTCCATCAGCATATTAGGGTGGTGATGAGTCCATCAGCATATTAGGGGTGGTGATGAGTCCATCAGCATATTAGGGGTGGTGATGAGTCCATCAGCATATTAGGGGTGGTGATGAGTCCATCAGCATATTAGGGGGGGGTGATGAGTCCATCAGCATATTAGGGGTGGTGATGAGTCCATCAGCATATTAGGGGTGGTGATGAGTCCATCAGTATATTAGGGGTGGTGATGAGTCCATCAGCATATTAGGGGTGGTGATGAGTCCATCAGTATATTAGGGGTGGTGATGAGCCATCATCAGTATATTAGGGGTGGTGATGAGTCCATCAGCATATTAGGGGTGGTGATGAGTCCATCAGCATATTAGGGGTGGTGATGAGTCCATTCAGTATATTAGGGGTGGTGATGAGTCCATCATCATATTAGGGGTGGTGATGAGTCCATCAGTATATTAGGGGGTGATGAGTCCATCAGCATATTAGGGGTGGTGATGAGTCCATCAGTATATTAGGGGTGGTGATGAGTCCATCAGCATATTAGGGGTGGTGATGAGTCCATCAGCATATTAGGGGGTGGTGATGAGTCCATCAGCATATTAGGGGTGGTGATGAGTCCATCAGCATATTAGGGGTGGTGATGAGTCCATCAGCATATTAGGGGTGGTGATGAGTCCATCAGCATATTAGGGGTGGTGATGAGTCCATCAGCATATTAGGGGTGGTGATGAGTCCATCAGCATATTAGGGTGGTGATGAGTCCATCAGCATATTAGGGGTGGTGATGAGTCCATCAGCATATTAGGGGTGGATGAGTCCATCATATTAGGGGTGGTGATGAGTCCATCAGTATATTAGGGGTGGTGATGAGTCCATCAGTATATTAGGGGTGGTGATGAGTCCATCAGTATATTAGGGGTGGTGATGAGTCCATCAGTATATTAGGGGGTGGTGATGAGTCCATCAGCATATTAGGGTGGTGATGAGTCCATCAGCATATTAGGGGTGGTGATGAGTCCATCAGTATATTAGGGGTGGTGATGAGTCCATCAGCATATTAGGGGTGGTGATGAGTCCATCAGTATATTAGGGGGTGGTGATGAGTCCATCAGTATATTAGGGGTGGTGATGAGTCCATCAGCATATTAGGGGTGGTGATGAGTCCATCAGCATATTAGGGGTGGTGATGAGTCCATCAGTATATTAGGGGTGGTGATGAGTCCATCAGTATATTAGGGGTGGTGATGAGTCCATCAGCATATTAGGGGTGGTGATGAGTCCATCAGTATATTAGGGGTGGTGATGAGTCCATCAGCATATTAGGGGTGGTGATGAGTCCATCAGTATATTAGGGGTGGTGATGAGTCCATCAGCATATTAGGGGTGGTGATGAGTCCATCATCATATTAGGGGTGGTGATGAGTCCATCAGCATATTAGGGGTGGTGATGAGTCCATCAGCATATTAGGGGTGGTGATGAGTCCATCAGTATATTAGGGGTGGTGATGAGTCCATCAGCATATTAGGGGTGGTGATGAGTCCATCAGCATATTAGGGGTGGTGATGAGTCCATCAGTATATTAGGGGTGGTGATGAGTCCATCAGCATATTAGGGGTGGTGATGAGTCCATCAGCATATTAGGGGTGGTGATGAGTCCATCAGCATATTAGGGGTGGTGATGAGTCCATCAGCATATTAGGGGTGGTGATGAGTCCATCAGTATATTAGGGGTGGTGATGAGTCCATCAGTATATTAGGGGTGGTGATGAGTCCATCAGCATATTAGGGGTGGTGATGAGTCCATCAGCATATTAGGGGTGGTGATGAGTCCATCAGCATATTAGGGGGGTGGTGATGAGTCCATCCATTAGGGGTGGTGATATTATAGGGGTGGTGATGAGTCCATCAGCATATTAGGGGTGATGAGTCCATCAGCATATTAGGGGTGGTGATGAGTCCATCAGCATATTAGGGGTGGTGATGAGTCCATCAGCATATTAGGGGTGGTGATGAGTCCATCAGTATATTAGGGGGGGTGAGTCCATGATGAGTCCATCAGTATATTAGGGGTGGTGATGAGTCCATCAGCATATTAGGGGTCCATCAGTGATGAGTCCATCAGCATATTAGGGGTGGTGATGAGTCCATCAGCATATTAGGGGTGGTGATGAGTCCATCAGTATATTAGGGGTGGTGATGAGTCCATCAGCATATTAGGGGTGGTGATGAGTCCATCAGCATATTAGGGGTGGTGATGAGTCCATCAGTATATTAGGGGTGGTGATGAGTCCATCAGTATATTAGGGGTGGTGATGAGTCCATCAGCATATTAGGGGTGGTGATGAGTCCATCAGTATATTAGGGGTGGTGATGAGTCCATCAGCATATTAGGGGTGGTGATGAGTCCATCAGCATATTAGGGGTGGTGATGAGTCCATCAGTATATTAGGGGTGGTGATGAGTCCATCAGCATATTAGGGGTGGTGATGAGTCCATCAGCATATTAGGGGTGGTGATGAGTCCATCAGCATATTAGGGGTGGTGATGAGTCCATCAGCATATTAGGGGTAGGGTGATGAGTCCATCAGCATATTAGGGGTGGTGATGAGTCCATCAGCATATTAGGGGTGGTGATGAGTCCATCAGCATATTAGGGGTGGTGATGAGTCCATCAGCATATTAGGGGTGGTGATGAGTCCATCAGCATATTAGGGGTGGTGATAGTCCATCAGCATATTAGGGGTGGTGATGAGTCCATCAGTATATTAGGGGTGGTGATGAGTCCATCAGTGGTGATAGTCCATTAGGGGTGGTGATGAGTCCATCAGTATATTAGGGGTGGTGATGAGTCCATCATCAGTGATATTAGGGGTGGTGATGAGTCCATCAGTATATTAGGGGTGGTGATGAGTCCATCAGCATATTAGGGGTGGTGATGAGTCCATCAGCATATTAGGGGTGGTGATGAGTCCATCAGTATATTAGGGGTGGTGATGAGTCCATCAGTATATTAGGGTGGTGATGAGTCCATCAGCATATTAGGGGTGGTGATGAGTCCATCAGCATATTAGGGGTGGTGATGAGTCCATCAGCATATTAGGGGTGGTGATGAGTCCATCAGCATATTAGGGGTGGTGATGAGTCCATCAGCATATTAGGGGTGGTGATGAGTCCATCAGCATATTAGGGGTGGTGATGAGTCCATCAGCATATTAGGGGTGGTGATGAGTCCATCAGCATATTAGGGGGTGATGAGTCCATCAGCATATTAGGGGTGGTGATGAGTCCATCAGCATATTATTAGGGGGGTGGTGATGAGTCCATCAGCATATTAGGGGTGGTGATGAGTCCATCAGCATATTAGGGGTGGTGATGAGTCCATCAGCATATTAGGGGTGGTGATGAGTCCATCAGCATATTAGGGGGTGGTGATGAGTCCATCAGCATATTAGGGGTGTGATGAGTCCATCAGCATATTAGGGGTGGTGATGAGTCCATCAGCATATTAGGGGGTGGTGATGAGTCCATCAGCATATTAGGGGTGGTGATGAGTCCATCAGATATTAGGGGTGGTGATGAGTCCATCAGTATATTAGGGGTGGTGATGAGTCCATCAGTATATTAGGGGTGGTGATGAGTCCATCAGTATATTAGGGGTGGTGATGAGTCCATCAGCATATTAGGGGTGGTGATGAGTCCATCAGTATATTAGGGTGGTGATGAGTCCATCAGCATATTAGGGGTGGTGATGAGTCCATCAGCATATTAGGGGGTGGTGATGAGTCCATCAGCATATTAGGGGTGGTGATGAGTCCATCAGTCCATATTAGGGGTGGTGATGAGTCCATCAGCATATTAGGGGTGGTGATGAGTCCATCAGCATATTAGGGGTGGTGATGAGTCCATCAGCATATTAGGGGTGGTGATGAGTCCATCAGCATATTAGGATGAGTCCATCAGTATATTAGGGGTGATGAGTCCATCAGCATATTAGGGGTGGTGATGAGTCCATCAGCATATTAGGGGGTGGGTGATGAGTCCATCAGCATTAGGGGTGGTGATGAGTCCATCAGCATATTAGGGGTGGTGATGAGTCCATCAGCATATTAGGGGTGGTGATGAGTCCATCAGCATATTAGGGGTGGTGATGAGTCCATCAGCATATTAGGGGTGGTGATGAGTCCATCAGCATATTAGGGGTGATGAGTCCATCAGCATATTAGGGGTGGTGATGAGTCCATCAGCATATTAGGGGTGGTGATGAGTCCATCAGCATATTAGGGGTGGTGATGAGTCCATCAGCATATTAGGGGTGGTGATGAGTCCATCAGCATATTAGGGGTGGTGATGAGTCCATCAGCATATTAGGGGTGGTGATGAGTCCATCAGCATATTAGGGGGTGGTGATGAGTCCATCAGCATATTAGGGGTGGTGATGAGTCCATCAGCATATTAGGGGGGTGGTGATGAGTCCATCAGCATATTAGGGGTGGTGATGAGTCCCATGAGTCCATCAGTATATTAGGGGTGGTGATGAGTCCATCAGCATATTAGGGGTGGTGATGAGTCCATCAGCATATTAGGGGTGGTGATGAGTCCATCAGCATATTAGGGTGGTGATGAGTCCATCAGCATATTAGGGGGTGGTGATGAGTCCATCAGCATATTAGGGGTGGTGATGAGTCCATCAGCATATTAGGGGTGGTGATGAGTCCATCAGCATATTAGGGGGGGGTGGTGATGAGTCCATCAGCATATTAGGGGTGGTGATGAGTCCATCAGCATATTAGGGGTGGTGATGAGTCCATCAGCATATTAGGGGGGTGGTGATGAGTCCATCAGCATATTAGGGGTGGTGATGAGTCCATCAGCATATTAGGGGTGGTGATGAGTCCATCATATTAGGGTGGTGATGAGTCCATCAGCATATTAGGGGTGGTGATGAGTCCATCAGCATATTAGGGGTGGTGATGAGTCCATCAGCATATTAGGGGGTGGTGATGAGTCCATCAGCATATTAGGGGTGGTGATGAGTCCATCAGCATATTAGGGGTGGTGATGAGTCCATCAGCATATTAGGGGTGGTGATGAGTCCATCAGCATCCATATTAGGGGTGGTGATGAGTCCATCAGCATATTAGGGGTGGTGATGAGTCCATCAGAGTCCATCATATTAGGGGTGGTGATGAGTCCATCAGCATATTAGGGGTGGTGATGAGTCCATCAGCATATTAGGGGTGGTGATGAGTCCATCAGCATATTAGGGTGGTGATGAGTCCATCAGCATATTAGGGTGGTGATGAGTCCATCAGCATATTAGGGGTGGTGATGAGTCCATCAGCATATTAGGGGTGGTGATGAGTCCATCAGCATATTAGGGGTGGTGATGAGTCCATCAGCATATTAGGGGTGGTGATGAGTCCATCAGCATATTAGGGGGGTGATGAGTCCATCAGCATATTAGGGGTGGTGATGAGTCCATCAGCATATTAGGGGTGGTGATGAGTCCATCAGCATATTAGGGGTGGTGATGAGTCCATCAGCATATTAGGGGTGGTGATGAGTCCATCAGTATATTAGGGGTGGTGATGAGTCCATCAGCATATTAGGGTGGTGATGAGTCCATCAGCATATTAGGGTGGTGATGAGTCCATCAGCATATTAGGGGGGTGGTGATGAGTCCATCAGCATATTAGGGGTGGTGATGAGTCCATCAGCATATTAGGGGTGGTGATGAGTCCCATCAGTCCATAGCATTAGGGGTGGTGATGAGTCCATCAGTATATTAGGGGTGGTGATGAGTCCATCAGTATATTAGGGGTGGTGATGAGTCCATCAGCATATTAGGGGTGGTGATGAGTCCATCAGCATATTAGGGGTGGTGAGTCCATGCATATTAGGGGTGGTGATGAGTCCATCAGTATATTAGGGTGGTGATGAGTCCATCAGCATATTAGGGGTGGTGATGAGTCCATCAGCATATTAGGGGTGGTGATGAGTCCATCAGCATATTAGGGGTGGTGATGAGTCCATCAGCATATTAGGGGTGGTGATGAGTCCATCAGCATATTAGGGGTGGTGATGAGTCCATCAGCATATTAGGGGTGGTGATGAGTCCATCAGCATATTAGGGGTGGTGATGAGTCCATCAGCATATTATGATGAGGGGTAGGGTGGTGATGAGTCCATCAGCATATTAGGGGTGGTGATGAGTCCATCAGCATATTAGGGGTGGTGATGAGTCCATCAGCATATTAGGGGTGGTGATGAGTCCATCAGCATATTAGGGGTGGTGATGAGTCCATCAGCATATTAGGGGTGGTGATGAGTCCATCAGCATATTAGGGGTGGTGATGAGTCCATCAGCATATTAGGGGTGGTGATGAGTCCATCAGTATATTAGGGTGGTGATGAGTCCATCAGTATATTAGGGGTGGTGATGAGTCCATCAGTATATTAGGGGTGGTGATGAGTCCATCAGTATATTAGGGGTGGTGATGAGTCCATCAG
This sequence comes from Oncorhynchus nerka, assembly GCF_034236695.1. Classification (NCBI taxonomy): domain Eukaryota; kingdom Metazoa; phylum Chordata; class Actinopteri; order Salmoniformes; family Salmonidae; genus Oncorhynchus; species Oncorhynchus nerka. The sequence continues at coordinate 13,615 of NW_027038600.1, forward strand.
TATATTAGGGGTGGTGATGAGTCCATCAGTATATTAGGGGTGGTGATGAGTCCATCAGTATATTAGGGGTGGTGATGAGTCCATCAGCATATTAGGGTGGTGATGAGTCCATCAGCATATTAGGGGTGGTGATGAGTCCATCAGCATATTAGGGGTGGTGATGAGTCCATCAGCATATTAGGGGTGGTGATGAGTCCATCAGCATATTAGGGTGGTGATGAGTCCATCAGCATATTAGGGGTGGTGATGAGTCCATCAGCATATTAGGGGTGGTGATGAGTCCATCAGCATATTAGGGTGGTGATGAGTCCATCATCAGTATATTAGGGGTGGTGATGAGTCCATCAGCATATTAGGGGTGGTGATGAGTCCATCAGTATATTAGGGGGTGATGAGTCCATCAGCATATTAGGGGGGTGGTGATGAGTCCATCAGCATATTATTGGGCATTAGGGGTGGTGATGAGTCCATCAGCATATTAGGGGTGGTGATGAGTCCATCAGCATATTAGGGGTGGTGATGAGTCCATCAGCATATAGGGGGGGTGGTGATGAGTCCATCAGTATATTAGGGGTGGTGATGAGTCCATCAGCATATTAGGGGTGGTGATGAGTCCATCAGTATATTAGGGTGGTGATGAGTCCATCAGTATATTAGGGGTGGTGATGAGTCCATCAGCATATTAGGGGTGGTGATGAGTCCATCAGTATATTAGGGTGGTGATGAGTCCATCAGCATATTAGGGGTGGTGATGAGTCCATCAGCATATTAGGGGTGGTGATGAGTCCATCAGTATATTAGGGGTGGTGATGAGTCCATCAGCATATTAGGGGTGGTGATGAGTCCATCAGCATATTAGGGGTGGTGATGAGTCCATCAGCATATTAGGGGTGGTGATGAGTCCATCAGCATATTAGGGTGGTGATGAGTCCATCAGCATATTAGGGGTGGTGATGAGTCCATCAGCATATTAGGGGGGTGGTGATGAGTCCATCAGCATATTAGGGGTGGTGATGAGTCCATCAGCATATTAGGGGTGGTGATGAGTCCATCAGCATATTAGGGGTGGTGATGAGTCCATCAGCATATTAGGGGTGGTGATGAGTCCATCAGCATATTAGGGTGGTGATGAGTCCATCAGCATATTAGGGGTGGTGATGAGTCCATCAGTATATTAGGGGTGGTGATGAGTCCATCAGTATATTAGGGGGGTGATGTGATGATGTCCATCAGTATATTAGGGGTGGTGATGAGTCCATCAGTATATTAGGGGTGGTGATGAGTCCATCATATATTAGGGGTGGTGATGAGTCCATCAGTATATTAGGGGTGGTGATGAGTCCATCAGTATTATTAGGGGTGGTGATGAGTCCATCAGTATATTAGGGGTGGTGATGAGTCCATCATCATATTAGGGGTGGTGATGAGTCCATCAGCATATTAGGGGTGGTGATGAGTCCATCAGTATATTAGGGGTGGTGATGAGTCCATCAGCATATTAGGGGGTGGTGATGAGTCCATCAGCATATTAGGGGTGGTGATGAGTCCATCAGCATATTAGGGGTGGTGATGAGTCCATCAGCATATTAGGGGTGGTGATGAGTCCATCAGCATATTAGGGTGGTGATGAGTCCATCAGCATATTAGGGGTGGTGATGAGTCCATCAGCATATTAGGGGTGGTGATGAGTCCATCAGCATATTAGGGGTGGTGATGAGTCCATCAGCATATTAGGGTGGTGATGAGTCCATCCATCAGTATTATTAGGGGGGTGGTGATGAGTCCATCAGCATATTAGGGGTGGTGATGAGTCCATCAGCATATTAGGGGTGGTGATGAGTCCATCAGCATATTAGGGGTGGTGATGAGTCCATCAGCATATTAGGGGTGGTGATGAGTCCATCAGCATATTAGGGGTGGTGATGAGTCCATCAGTATATTAGGGGTGGTGATGAGTCCATCAGCATATTAGGGGTGGTGATGAGTCCATCAGCATATTAGGGGGTGGTGATGAGTCCATCAGCATATTAGGGGTGGTGATGAGTCCATCAGCATATTATGAGGGTGGTGATGAGTCCATCAGCATATTAGGGGTGGTGATGAGTCCATCAGCATATTAGGGGTGGTGATGAGTCCATCAGCATATTAGGGGGTGGTGATGAGTCCATCAGCATATTAGGGGTGGTGATGAGTCCATCAGTATATTAGGGTGGTGATGAGTCCATCAGTATATTAGGGGTGGTGATGAGTCCATCAGTATATTATGAGGTGGTGATGAGTCCATCAGTATATTAGGGGTGGTGATGAGTCCATCAGTATATTAGGGGTGGTGATGAGTCCATCAGCATATTAGGGGTGGTGATGAGTCCATCAGCATATTAGGGGTGGTGATGAGTCCATCAGTATATTAGGGGTGGTGATGAGTCCATCAGTATATTAGGGGTGGTGATGAGTCCATCAGTATATTAGGGGTGGTGATGAGTCCATCAGTATATTAGGGGTGGTGATGAGTCCATCAGCATATTAGGGGTGGTGATGAGTCCATCAGCATATTAGGGGTGGTGATGAGTCCATCAGCATATTAGGGTGGTGATGAGTCCATCAGTATATTAGGGGTGGTGATGAGTCCATCAGCATATTAGGGTGGTGATGAGTCCATCAGTATATTAGGGGTGGTGATGAGTCCATCAGTATATTAGGGGTGGTGATGAGTCCATCAGTATATTAGGGGTGGTGATGAGTCCATCAGCATATTAGGGGTGGTGATGAGTCCATCAGCATATTAGGGGTGGTGATGAGTCCATCAGTATATTAGGGGTGGTGATGAGTCCATCAGCATATTAGGGGTGGTGATGAGTCCATCAGCATATTAGGGGTGGTGATGAGTCCATCAGCATATTAGGGGTGGTGATGAGTCCATCAGCATATAGGGGTAGGGGTGATGAGTCCATCAGCATATTAGGGGTGGTGATGAGTCCATCAGTATATTAGGGGTGGTGATGAGTCCATCAGCATATTAGGGGTGGTGATGAGTCCATCAGTATATTAGGGGTGGTGATGAGTCCATCAGTATATTAGGGGTGGTGATGAGTCCATCAGCATATTAGGGGTGGTGATGAGTCCATCAGCATATTAGGGGTGGTGATGAGTCCATCAGTATATTAGGGGTGGTGATGAGTCCATCAGCATATTAGGGGTGGTGATGAGTCCATCAGCATATTAGGGGTGGTGATGAGTCCATCAGCATATTAGGGGTGGTGATGAGTCCATCAGCATATTAGGGGTGGTGATGAGTCCATCAGTATATTAGGGGGGTGATGAGTCCATCAGCATATTAGGGGTAGGGTGATGAGTCCATCAGCATATTAGGGGTGGTGATGAGTCCATCAGCATATTAGGGGTGGTGATGAGTCCATCAGCATATTAGTGGTGATGAGTCCATCAGCATATTAGGGGGTGGTGATGAGTCCATCAGCATATTAGGGGTGGTGATGAGTCCATCAGCATATTAGGGGTGGTGATGAGTCCATCAGCATATTAGGGTGGTGATGAGTCCATCAGCATATTAGGGGTGGTGATGAGTCCATCAGCATATTAGGGGTGGTGATGAGTCCATCAGCATATTAGGGGTGGTGATGAGTCCATCATGAGTCCATCCATCAGCATATTAGGGGTGGTGATGAGTCCATCAGCATATTAGATGAGTCCATCAGGTAGGGTGATGAGTCCATCAGCATATTAGGGGTGGTGATGAGTCCATCAGTATATTAGGGGTGGTGATGAGTCCATCAGCATATTAGGGGTGGTGATGAGTCCATCAGTATATTAGGGGGGTGAGTGATGAGTCCATCAGCATATTAGGGGTGGTGATGAGTCCATCAGCATATTAGGGGTGGTGATGAGTCCATCAGCATATTAGGGGTGGTGATGAGTCCATCAGCATATTAGGGGTGGTGATGAGTCCATCAGTATATTAGGGGGTGGTGATGAGTCCATCAGCATATTAGGGGTGGTGATGAGTCCATCAGCATATTAGGGGTGGTGATGAGTCCATCAGCATATTAGGGGGGTGGTGATGAGTCCATCAGCATATTAGGGTGGTGATGAGTCCATCAGCATATTAGGGGTGGTGATGAGTCCATCAGCATATTAGGGGTGGTGATGAGTCCATCAGCATATTAGGGGTGGTGATGAGTCCATCAGCATATAGGGGCAGGGTGATGAGTCCATCAGCATATTAGGGGTGGTGATGAGTCCATCAGTATATTAGGGGTGGGATGATGAGTCCATCAGAGTCCATATTAGGGGTGGTGATGAGTCCATCAGCATATTAGGGGTGGTGATGAGTCCATCAGTATATTAGGGGTGGTGATGAGTCCATCAGCATATTAGGGGTGGTGATGAGTCCATCAGTATATTAGGGGTGGTGATGAGTCCATCAGCATATTAGGGGGTGGTGATGAGTCCATCAGCATATTAGGGGTGGTGATGAGTCCATCAGCATATTAGGGGTGGTGATGAGTCCATCAGCATATTAGGGGTGGTGATGAGTCCATCAGCATATTAGGGGTGGTGATGAGTCCATCAGCATATTAGGGGTGGTGATGAGTCCATCAGCATATTAGGGGTGGTGATGAGTCCATCAGTATATTAGGGGTGGTGATGAGTCCATCAGCATATTAGGGGTGGTGATGAGTCCGATATATTAGGGGTGGTGATGAGTCCATCAGCATATTAGGGGTGGTGATGAGTCCATCAGTATATTAGGGGTGGTGATGAGTCCATCAGTATATTAGGGGTGGTGATGAGTCCATCAGCATATAGGGGTGGTGATAGGGGTGGTGATGAGTCCATCATATTAGGGGTGGTGATGAGTCCATCAGCATATTAGGGGTGGTGATGAGTCCATCAGCATATTAGGGGTGGTGATGAGTCCATCAGCAGTATATTAGGGGTGGTGATGAGTCCATCAGTATATTAGGGGTGGTGATGAGTCCATCAGCATATTAGGGGTGGTGATGAGTCCATCAGCATATTAGGGGTGGTGATGAGTCCATCAGCATAATATTAGGGGTGGTGATGAGTCCATCAGCATATTAGGGGGTGGTGATGAGTCCATCAGCATTATTAGGGGTGGTGATGAGTCCATCAGCATATTAGGGGTGGTGATGAGTCCATCAGCATATTAGGGGTGGTGATTAGCATATTAGGGGTGGTGATGAGTCCATCAGCATATTAGGGGGTGATGAGTCCATCAGCATATTAGGGGTGGTGATGAGTCCATCAGCATATTAGGGGTGGTGATGAGTCCATCAGTATATTAGGGGTGGTGATGAGTCCATCAGCATATTAGGGGTGGTGATGAGTCCATCAGCATATTAGGGGTGGTGATGAGTCCATCAGCATATTATATTCAGGGGTGGTGATGAGTCCATCATCAGCATTTAGGGGTGGTGATGAGTCCATCAGCATATTAGGGGTGGTGATGAGTCCATCAGCATATTAGGGGTGGTGATGAGTCCATCAGCATATTAGGGGTGGTGATGAGTCCATCAGTATATTAGGGGTGGTGATGAGTCCATCAGTATATTAGGGGTGGTGATGAGTCCATCAGTATATATTAGGGGTGGTGATGAGTCCATCAGTATATTAGGGGTGGTGATGAGTCCATCAGCATATTAGGGGTGGTGATGAGTCCATCAGCATATTAGGGGTGGTGATGAGTCCATCAGCATATTAGGGGTGGTGATGAGTCCATCAGCATATTAGGGGTGGTGATGAGTCCATCAGCATATTAGGGGTGGTGATGAGTCCATCAGCATATTAGGGGTGGTGATGAGTCCATCAGCATATTAGGGGTGGTGATGAGTCCATCAGTATATTAGGGGTGGTGATGAGTCCATCAGCATATTAGGGGTGGTGATGAGTCCATCAGCATATTAGGGGTGGTGATGAGTCCATCAGCATATTAGGGGTGGTGATGAGTCCATCAGCATATTAGGGGTGGTGATGAGTCCATCAGCATATTAGGGGGTGGTGATGATGAGTCCATCAGCATATTAGGGGTGGTGATGAGTCCATCAGCATATTAGGGGTGGTGATGAGTCCATCAGCATATTAGGGGTGGTGATGAGTCCATCATATTAGGGGTGGTGATGAGTCCATCAGCATATTAGGGGTGGTGATGAGTCCATCAGCATATTAGGGGTGGTGATGAGTCCATCAGCATATTAGGGGTGGTGATGAGTCCATCAGCATATTAGGGGTGGTGATGAGTCCATCAGCATATTAGGGGTGGTGATGAGTCCATCAGCATATTAGGGGTGGTGATGAGTCCATCAGCATATTAGGGGTGGTGATGAGTCCATCAGCATATTAGGGGTGGTGATGAGTCCATCAGCATATTAGGGGTGGTGATGAGTCCATCAGCATATTAGGGGTGGTGATGAGTCCATCAGCATATTAGGGGTGGGTGATGAGTCCATCAGCATATTAGGGGTGGTGATGAGTCCATCAGCATATTAGGGGGTGATGAGTCCATGATGAGTCCATCAGCATATTAGGGGGTGGTGATGAGTCCATCAGCATATTAGGGTGGTGATGAGTCCATCAGCATATTAGGGGTGGTGATGAGTCCATCAGCATATTAGGGGTGGTGATGAGTCCATCAGCATATTAGGGGTGGTGATGAGTCCATCAGCATATTAGGGGTGGTGATGAGTCCATCAGCATATTAGGGGTGGTGATGAGTCCATCAGCATATTAGGGGGGTGGTGATGAGTCCATCAGCATATTAGGGGTGGTGATGAGTCCATCAGCATATTAGGGGTGGTGATGAGTCCATCAGCATATTAGGGGGTGGTGATGAGTCCATCAGCATATTAGGGGTGGTGATGAGTCCATCAGCATATTAGGGGTGGTGATGAGTCCATATTAGGGGTGGTGATGAGTCCATCAGCATATTAGGGGTGGTGATGAGTCCATCAGCATATTAGGGGGGTGGGTGATGAGTCCATCAGCATATTAGGGGTGGTGATGAGTCCATCAGCATATTAGGGGTGGTGATGAGTCCATCAGCATATTAGGGGTGGTGATGAGTCCATCAGCATATTAGGGGTGGTGATGAGTCCATCAGCATATTAGGGGGTGAGTGATGAGTCCATCAGCATATTAGGGGGGGTGATGAGTCCATCAGCATATTAGGGGTGGTGATGAGTCCATCAGCATATTAGGGGGGGTGATGAGTCCATCAGTATATTAGGGGTGGTGATGAGTCCATCAGCATATTAGGGGGGTGATGAGGTGATGAGTCCATCAGTATATTAGGGGTGGTGATGAGTCCATCAGTATATTAGGGGTGGTGATGAGTCATCATCAGTATGAGTCCATCATTAGGGGTGGTGATGAGTCCATCAGTATATTAGGGGTGGTGATGAGTCCATCAGCATATTAGGGGTGGTGATGAGTCCATCAGCATATTATGATGAGTCCATCAGCATATTAGGGGTGGTGATGAGTCCATCAGCATATTAGGGGTGGTGATGAGTCCATCAGCATATTAGGGGTGGTGATGAGTCCATCAGTATATTAGGGGTGGTGATGAGTCCATCAGTATATTAGGGGTGGTGATGAGTCCATCAGCATATTAGGGGTGGTGATGAGTCCATCAGCATATTAGGGGTGGTGATGAGTCCATCAGTCCATATTAGGGGTGGTGATGAGTCCATCAGCATATTAGGGGTGGTGATGAGTCCATCAGTATATTAGGGGTGGTGATGAGTCCATCAGCATATTAGGGTGGTGATGAGTCCATCAGCATATTAGGGGTGGTGATGAGTCCATCAGCATATTAGGGGTGGTGGTGATGAGTCCATCAGCATATTAGGGGTGGTGATGAGTCCATCAGTATATTAGGGGTGGTGATGAGTCCATCAGCATATTAGGGGTGGTGATGAGTCCATCAGCATATTAGGGGTGGTGATGAGTCCATCAGTATATTAGGGGTGGTGATGAGTCCATCAGCATATTAGGGGGGTAGGGGGTGATGAGTCCATCAGCATATTAGGGTGGTGATGAGTCCATCAGCATATTAGGGGTGGTGATGAGTCCATCAGCATATTAGGGGTGGTGATGAGTCCATCAGCATATTAGGGGTGGTGATGAGTCCATCAGCATATTAGGGGTGGTGATGAGTCCATCAGTATATTAGGGGTCAGGTGATGAGTCCATCAGTATATTAGGGGTGGTGATGAGTCCATCAGCATATTAGGGGTGGTGATGAGTCCATCAGCATATTAGGGGTGGTGATGAGTCCATCAGCATATATTAGGGGTGGTGATGAGTCCATCAGCATATTAGGGGTGGTGATGAGTCCATCAGCATATTAGGGGTGGTGATGAGTCCATCAGTATATTAGGGGTGGTGATGAGTCCATCAGTATATTAGGGGTGGTGATGAGTCCATCAGCATATTAGGGGTGGTGATGAGTCCATCAGCATATTAGGGGTGGTGATGAGTCCATCAGCATATTAGGGTGGGTGGTGTGATGAGTCCATCAGCATATTAGGGGTGGTGATGAGTCCATCAGCATATTAGGGGGTGGTGATGAGTCCATCAGCATATTAGGGGTGGTGATGAGTCCATCAGCATATTAGGGGTGGTGATGAGTCCATCAGCATATTAGGGGTGGTGATGAGTCCATCAGCATATTAGGGGTGGTGATGAGTCCATCAGTATATTAGGGGTGGTGATGAGTCCATCAGCATATTAGGGGTGGTGATGAGTCCATCAGCATATTAGGGGTGGTGATGAGTCCATCAGCATATTAGGGGGTGATGAGTCCATCAGCATATTAGGGGTGGTGATGAGTCCATCAGCATATTAGGGGTGGTGATGAGTCCATCAGCATATTAGGGGTGGTGATGAGTCAGTATATTATCAGTCCATATTAGGGGGGGTGATGAGTCCATCAGTATATTAGGGGGTGGTGATGAGTCCATCAGCATATTAGGGGTGGTGATGAGTCCATCAGTATATTAGGGGTGGTGATGAGTCCATCAGCATATTAGGGTGGTGATGAGTCCATCAGCATATTAGGGGGGGGTGGTGATGAGTCCATCAGCATATTAGGGGTGGTGATGAGTCCATCAGTATATTAGGGGGTGGTGATGAGTCCATCAGTATATTAGGGGTGGTGATGAGTCCATCAGTATATTAGGGTGGTGATGAGTCCATCAGCATATTAGGGGTGGTGATGAGTCCATCAGCATATTAGGGGTGGTGATGAGTCCATCAGCATATTAGGGGTGGTGATGAGTCCATCAGCATATTAGGGGTGGTGATGAGTCCATCAGCATATTAGGGGGTGGTGATGAGTCCATCAGCATATTAGGGGTGGTGATGAGTCCATCAGCATATTAGGGGTGGTGATGAGTCCATCAGTATATTAGGGGTGGTGATGAGTCCATCAGCATATTAGGGGTGGTGATGAGTCCATCAGCATATTAGGGGTGGTGATGAGTCCATCAGCATATTAGGGGTGGTGATGAGTCCATCAGCATATTAGGATGAGTCCATCAGTAGGGGGTGATGAGTCCATCAGCATATTAGGGGTGGTGATGAGTCCATCAGCATATTAGGGTGGTGATGAGTCCATCAGCATATTAGGGGTGGTGATGAGTCCATCAGCATATTAGGGGTGGTGATGAGTCCATCAGTATATTAGGGGTGGTGATGAGTCCATCAGCATATTAGGGGTGGTGATGAGTCCATCAGCATATTAGGGGTGGTGATGAGTCCATCAGTATATTAGGGGTGGTGATGAGTCCATCAGCATATTAGGGGTGGTGATGAGTCCATCAGTATATTAGGGGTGGTGATGAGTCCATCAGTATATTAGGGGTGGTGATGAGTCCATCAGCATATTAGGGGTGGTGATGAGTCCATCAGCATATTAGGGGTGGTGATGAGTCCATCAGCATATTAGGGGTGGTGATGAGTCCATCAGCATATAGGGGTGGTGATGGGTGGTGATGAGTCCATCAGCATATTAGGGGTGGTGATGAGTCCATCAGTATATTAGGGGTGGTGATGAGTCCATCAGCATATTAGGGGTGGTGATGAGTCCATCAGCATATTAGGGGTGGTGATGAGTCCATCAGCATATTAGGGTGGTGATGAGTCCATCAGCATATTAGGGTGGTGATGAGTCCATCAGCATATTAGGGTGGTGATGAGTCCATCAGCATATTAGGGGTGGTGATGAGTCCATCAGTATATTAGGGGTGGTGATGAGTCCATCAGCATATTAGGGGTGGTGATGAGTCCATCAGCATATTAGGGGTGGTGATGAGTCCATCAGCATATTAGGGGTGGTGATGAGTCCATCAGCATATTAGGGGTGGTGATGAGTCCATCAGCATATTAGGGGTGGTGATGAGTCCATCAGCATATTAGGGGGTGGTGATGAGTCCATCAGCATATTAGGGGTGGTGATGAGTCCATCAGCATATTAGGGGTGGTGATGAGTCCATCAGCATATTAGGGGTGGTGATGAGTCCATCAGCATATTAGGGGTGGTGATGAGTCCATCCATCAGCATATTAGGGGTGGTGATGAGTCCATCAGTATATTAGGGGTGGTGATGAGTCCATCAGCATATTAGGGGTGGTGATGAGTCCATCAGTATATTAGGGGGTGAGTGATGAGTCCATCAGCATATTAGGGGTGGTGATGAGTCCATCAGCATATTAGGGGTGGTGATGAGTCCATCAGCATATTAGGGGTGGTGATGAGTCCATCAGCATATTAGGGGTGGTGATGAGTCCATATTATCAGTCCATATTAGGGGTGGTGATGAGTCCATCAGCATATTAGGGGTGGTGATGAGTCCATCAGTATATTAGGGGTGGTGATGAGTCCATCAGTATATTAGGGGTGGTGATGAGTCCATCAGTATATTAGGGGTGGTGATGAGTCCATCAGCATATTAGGGGTGGTGATGAGTCCATCAGTATATTAGGGGGTGGTGATGAGTCCATCAGTATATTAGGGGTGGGTGATGAGTCCATCAGTATATTAGGGGTGGTGATGAGTCCATCAGTATATTAGGGGTGGTGATGAGTCCATCAGATATTAGGGTGGTGATGAGTCCATCAGCATATTAGGGGTGGTGATGAGTCCATCAGCATATTAGGGGTGGTGATGAGTCCATCATCATATTAGGGGTGGTGATGAGTCCATCAGTATATTAGGGGTGGTGATGAGTCCATCAGTATATTAGGGGTGGTGATGAGTCCATCAGCATATTAGGGGTGGTGATGAGTCCATCAGCATATTAGGGGTGGTGATGAGTCCATCAGTATATTAGGGGTGGTGATGAGTCCATCAGTATATTAGGGGGGTGGTGATGAGTCCATCAGCATATTAGGGTGGTGATGAGTCCATCAGCATATTAGGGGTGGTGATGAGTCCATCAGTATATTAGGGGTGGTGATGAGTCCATCAGCATATTAGGGGTGGTGATGAGTCCATCAGCATATTAGGGGTGGTGATGAGTCCATCAGTATATTAGGGGTGGTGATGAGTCCATCAGCATATTATAGGGGGTGGGGGGTGATGAGTCCATCAGCATATTAGGGGTGGTGATGAGTCCATCAGCATATTAGGGGTGGTGATGAGTCCATCAGTATATTAGGGGGTGGTGATGAGTCCATCAGCATATTAGGGTGGTGATGAGTCCATCAGCATATTAGGGGTGGTGATGAGTCCATCAGCATATTAGGGGTGGTGATGAGTCCATCAGCATATTAGGGGTGGTGATGAGTCCATCAGCATATTAGGGGGTGATGAGTCCATCAGATATTAGGGGTGGTGATGAGTCCATCAGCATATTATTAGGGGTGGTGATGAGTCCATCAGCATATTAGGGGTGGTGATGAGTCCATCAGCATATTAGGGGTGGTGATGAGTCCATCATATTAGGGGTGGTGATGAGTCCATCAGCATATTAGGGTGGTGATGAGTCCATCAGCATATTAGGGGTGGTGATGAGTCCATCAGTCCATCATATTAGGGGTGGTGATGAGTCCATCAGCATATATTAGGGGGTGATGAGTCCATCAGCATATTAGGGGTGGTGATGAGTCCATCAGTATATTAGGGGTGGTGATGAGTCCATCAGCATATTAGGGGTGGTGATGAGTCCATCAGCATATTAGGGGTGGTGATGAGTCCATCAGCATATTAGGGGTGGTGATGAGTCCATCAGCATATTAGGGGTGGTGATGAGTCCATCAGCATATTAGGGGTGGTGATGAGTCCATCAGTATATTAGGGGTGGTGATGAGTCCATCAGCATATTAGGGGTGGTGATGAGTCCATCAGCATATTAGGGGTGGTGATGAGTCCATCAGTATATTAGGGGTGGTGATGAGTCCATCAGCATATTAGGGGTGGTGATGAGTCCATCAGTATATTAGGGGTGGTGATGAGTCCATCAGCATATTAGGGGTGGTGATGAGTCCATCAGCATATTAGGGGTGGTGATGAGTCCATCAGTATATTAGGGGTGGTGATGAGTCCATCAGTATATTAGGGGGTGGTGATGAGTCCATCAGCATATTAGGGGTGGTGATGAGTCCATCAGCATATTAGGGGTGGTGATGAGTCCATCAGCATATTAGGGGTGGTGATGAGTCCATCAGCATATTAGGGGTGGTGATGAGTCCATCAGTATATTAGGGGTGGTGATGAGTCCATCAGGTGATATTAGGGGTGGTGATGAGTCCATCAGCATATTAGGGGTGGTGATGAGTCCATCAGCATATTAGGGGTGGTGATGAGTCCATCAGCATATTAGGGTGGTGATGAGTCCATCAGCATATTAGGGGTGGTGATGAGTCCATCAGCATATTAGGGGTGGTGATGAGTCCATCAGCATATTAGGGGTGGTGATGAGTCCATCAGCATATTAGGGGTGGTGATGAGTCCATCCATCAGCATATTAGGGGTGGTGATGAGTCCATCAGCATATTAGGGGTGGTGATGAGTCCATCAGCATATTAGGGGTGGTGATGAGTCCATCAGCATATTAGGGGTGGTGATGAGTCCATCAGCATATTAGGGGTGGTGATGAGTCCATCAGCATATTAGGGGGGTGATGTGATGAGTCCATCAGCATATTAGGGGTGGTGATGAGTCCATCAGTATATTAGGGGTGGTGATATTAGGGGTGGTGATGAGTCCATCAGTATATTAGGGTGGTGATGAGTCCATCAGTATATTAGGGGTGGTGATGAGTCCATCAGCATATTAGGGGTGGTGATGAGTCCATCAGTATATTAGGGGTGGTGATGAGTCATCATCAGTGGTGATGAGTCCATCAGCATATTAGGGGTGGTGATGAGTCCATCAGCATATTAGGGGTGGTGATGAGTCCATCAGCATATTAGGGGTGGTGATGAGTCCATCAGCATATTAGGGGTGGTGATGAGTCCATCAGCATATTAGGGGTGGTGATGAGTCCATCAGCATATTAGGGTGGTGATGAGTCCATCAGTATATTAGGGGTGGTGATGAGTCCATCAGCATATTAGGGGTGGTGATGAGTCCATCAGCATATTAGGGTGGTGATGAGTCCATCAGCATATTAGGGGTGGTGATGAGTCCATCAGCATATTAGGGGTGGTGATGAGTCCATCAGCATATTAGGGGTGGTGATGAGTCCATCAGTGGTGATGATCAGCATATTAGGGGTGGTGATGAGTCCATCAGCATATTAGGGGTGGTGATGAGTCCATCAGCATATTAGGGGTGGTGATGAGTCCATCAGCATATTAGGGGTGGTGATGAGTCCATCAGCATATTAGGGGTGGTGATGAGTCCATCAGCATATTAGGGGTGGTGATGAGTCCATCAGCATATTAGGGGGTGGTGATGAGTCCATCAGTATATTAGGGGTGGTGATGAGTCCATCAGCATATTAGGGGGGTGGTGATGAGTCCATCAGCATATTAGGGGTGGTGATGAGTCCATCAGTATTAGGGGTGGTGATGAGTCCATCAGCATATTAGGGTGGTGATGAGTCCATCAGTATATTAGGGGTGGTGATGAGTCCATCAGTATATTGAGTCCATCAGGCATTAGGGGTGGTGATGAGTCCATCAGCATATTAGGGGTGGTGATGAGTCCATCAGCATATTAGGGGTGGTGATGAGTCCATCAGTATATTAGGGGGGTGGTGATGAGTCCATCAGCATATTAGGGGTGGTGATGAGTCCATCAGCATATTAGGGGTGGTGATGAGTCCATCAGCATATTAGGGGTGGTGATGAGTCCATCAGCATATTTAGGGGTGGTGATGAGTCCATCAGCATATTAGGGGTGGTGATGAGTCCATCAGCATATTAGGGGTGGTGATGAGTCCATCAGCATATTAGGGGTGGTGATGAGTCCATCAGCATATTAGGGGTGGTGATGAGTCCATCAGCATATTAGGGGTGGTGATGAGTCCATCAGTATATTAGGGTGGTGATGAGTCCATCATATATTAGGGGTGGTGATGAGTCCATCAGCATATTAGGGGTGGTGATGAGTCCATCAGTATTAGGGGTGGTGATGAGTCCATCAGCATATTAGGGGTGGTGATGAGTCCATCAGCATATTAGGGGGGTGATGATGATGAGTCCATCAGCATATTAGGGGTGGTGATGAGTCCATCAGCATATTAGGGGTGGTGATGAGTCCATCAGTATATTAGGGGTGGTGATGAGTCCATCAGCATAGTCCATAGGGGTGGTGATGAGTCCATCAGCATATTAGGGGTGGTGATGAGTCCATCAGCATATTAGGGGTGGTGATGAGTCCATCAGCATATTAGGGGTGGGGTGGTGATGAGTCCATCAGCATATTAGGGGTGGTGATGAGTCCATCAGCATATTAGGGGTGGTGATGAGTCCATCAGCATATTAGGGGTGGTGATGAGTCCATCAGTATATTAGGGGTGGTGATGAGTCCATCATCAGTATATTAGGGGTGGTGATGAGTCCATCAGCATATTAGGGGTGGTGATGAGTCCATCAGCATATTAGGGTGGTGATGAGTCCATCAGCATATTAGGGGGTGGTGATGAGTCCATCAGTATATTAGGGGTGGTGATGAGTCCATCAGTATATTAGGGGTGGTGATGAGTCCATCAGTATATTAGGGGTGGTGATGAGTCCATCAGCATATTAGGGGTGGTGATGAGTCCATCAGCATATTAGGGGGTGGTGATGAGTCCATCAGCATATTAGGGGTGGTGATGAGTCCATCAGTATATTAGGGGTGGTGATGAGTCCATCAGTATATTAGGGGTGGTGATGAGTCCATCAGTATATATTAGGGGTGGTGATGAGTCCATCATCATATTAGGGGTGGTGATGAGTCCATCAGCATTAGGGGTGGTGATGAGTCCATCAGCATATTAGGGGTGGTGATGAGTCCATCAGTATATTAGGGGTGGTGATGAGTCCATCAGCATATTAGGGTGGTGATGAGTCCATCAGCATATTAGGGGTGGTGATGAGTCCATCAGCATATTAGGGGTGGTGATGAGTCCATCAGCATATTAGGGGTGGTGATGAGTCCATCAGCATATTAGGGGTGGTGATGAGTCCATCAGCATATTAGGGGTGGTGATGAGTCCATCAGCATATTAGGGGTGGTGATGAGTCCATCAGCATATTAGGGGTGGTGATGAGTCCATCAGCATATTGGGTGGTGATGAGTCCATCAGCATATTAGGGGTGGTGATGAGTCCATCAGCATATTAGGGGTGGTGATGAGTCCATCAGTATATTAGGGGTGGTGATGAGTCCATCAGCATATTAGGGGGTGGTGATGAGTCCATCAGTATATTAGGGGGGTGGTGATGAGTCCATCAGCATATTAGGGGTGGTGATGAGTCCATCAGCAGTATTAGGGGTGGTGATGAGTCCATCAGTATATTAGGGGTGGTGATGAGTCCATCAGCATATTAGGGGTGGTGATGAGTCCATCAGCATATTAGGGGGTGGTGATGAGTCCATCAGCATATTAGGGGTGGTGATGAGTCCAGTATATTATCAGCATCATTAGGGGTGGTGATGAGTCCATCAGCATATTAGGGGTGGTGATGAGTCCATCAGCATATTAGGGGTGGTGATGAGTCCATCAGCATATTAGGGGTGGTGATGAGTCCATCAGTATATTAGGGGTGGTGATGAGTCCATCAGCATATTAGGGGTGGTGATGAGTCCATCAGCATATTAGGGGTGGTGATGAGTCCATCAGCATATTAGGGGTGGTGATGAGTCCATCAGCATATTAGGGGTGGTGATGAGTCCATCAGCATATTAGGGGTGGTGATGAGTCCATCAGCATATTAGGGGTGGTGATGAGTCCATCAGCATATTAGGGGGTGGTGATGAGTCCATCAGCATATTAGGGGTGGTGATGAGTCCATCAGTATATTAGGGGTGGTGATGAGTCCATCAGCATATTAGGGGGTGGTGATGAGTCCATCAGTATATTAGGGGTGGTGATGAGTCCATCAGCATATTAGGGGTGGTGATGAGTCCATCAGCATATTAGGGGTGGTGATGAGTCCATCAGCATATTAGGGGTGGTGATGAGTCCATCAGCATATATTAGGGGGTGGTGATGAGTCCATCAGCATATTAGGGGGTGGTGATGAGTCCATCAGCATATATTAGGGGTGGTGATGAGTCCATCAGTATATTAGGGGGGTGGTGATGAGTCCATCAGTATATTAGGGGTGGTGATGAGTCCATCAGCATATTAGGGGTGGTGATGAGTCCATCAGCATATTAGGGTGGTGATGAGTCCATCAGCATATTAGGGGTGGTGATGAGTCCATCAGCATATTAGGGGTGGTGATGAGTCCATCAGCATATTAGGGGTGGTGATGAGTCCATCAGCATATTAGGGGTGGTGATGAGTCCATCAGCATATTAGGGGTGGTGATGAGTCCATCAGCATATTAGGGGTGGTGATGAGTCCATCAGCATATTATCAGGGGTGGTGATGAGTCCATCAGCATATTAGGGGTGGTGATGAGTCCATCAGCATATTAGGGTGGTGATGAGTCCATCAGCATATTAGGGGTGGTGATGAGTCCATCAGCATATTAGGGGTGGTGATGAGTCCATCAGCATATTAGGGGTGGTGATGAGTCCATCAGCATATTAGGGGTGGTGATGAGTCCATCAGCATATTAGGGTGGTGATGAGTCCATCAGTATATTAGGGGTGGTGATGAGTCCATCAGCATATTAGGGGTGGTGATGAGTCCATCAGCATATTAGGGGTGGTGATGAGTCCATCAGCATATTAGGGGTGGTGATGAGTCCATCAGTATATTAGGGGTGGTGATGAGTCCATCAGTATATTAGGGGTGGTGATGAGTCCATCAGTATATTAGGGGGGTGATGGTATATTAGGGGTGGTGATGAGTCCATCAGTATATTAGGGGTGGTGATGAGTCCATCAGTATATTAGGGTGGTGATGAGTCCATCAGCATATTAGGGGTGGTGATGAGTCCATCAGTATATTAGGGGGGTGATGAGTCCATCAGCATATTAGGGTGATGAGTCCATCAGCATATTAGGGGTGGTGATGAGTCCATCAGCATATTAGGGGTGGTGATGAGTCCATCAGCATATTAGGGGTGGTGATGAGTCCATCAGCATATTAGGGGTGGTGATGAGTCCATCAGCATATTAGGGGTGGTGATGAGTCCATCAGCATATTAGGGGTGGTGATGAGTCCATCAGCATATTAGGGGTGGTGATGAGTCCATCAGCATATTAGGGGTGGTGATGAGTCCATCAGCATATTAGGGGTGGTGATGAGTCCATCAGCATATTAGGGGTGGTGATGAGTCCATCAGCATATTAGGGGTGGTGATGAGTCCATCAGCATATTAGGGTGGTGATGAGTCCATCAGCATATTAGGGGTGGTGATGAGTCCATCAGCATATTAGGGGTGGTGATGAGTCCATCAGTATATTAGGGGTGGTGATGAGTCCATCAGTATATTAGGGGTGGTGATGAGTCCATCCATATTAGGGGTGGTGATGAGTCCATCAGCATATTAGGGGTGGTGATGAGTCCATCAGTATCATATTAGGGGTGGTGATGAGTCCATCAGCATATTAGGGGTGGTGATGAGTCCATCAGCATATTAGGGGTGGTGATGAGTCCATCAGTATATTAGGGGGTGGTGATGAGTCCATCAGTATATTAGGGGTGGTGATGAGTCCATCAGTATATTAGGGTGGTGATGAGTCCATCAGTATATTAGGGGTGGTGATGAGTCCATCAGCATATTAGGGGTGGTGATGAGTCCATCAGTATATTAGGGGGTGGGTGATGAGTCCATCAGCATATTAGGGGGTGGTGATGAGTCCATCAGTATATTAGGGTGGTGATGAGTCCATCAGCATATTAGGGGTGGTGATGAGTCCATCAGTATATTAGGGGTGGTGATGAGTCCATCCATCAGCATATTAGGGTGGTGATGAGTCCATCAGCATATTAGGGGTGGTGATGAGTCCATCAGCATATTAGGGGGTGATGAGTCCATCAGCATATTAGGGGTGGTGATGAGTCCATCAGCATATTAGGGGTGGTGATGAGTCCATCAGCATATTAGGGGTGGTGATGAGTCCATCATGAGTCCATCAGTATATTAGGGGTGGTGATGAGTCCCATCAGTATATTAGGGGTGGTGATGAGTCCATCAGTATATTAGGGGTGGTGATGAGTCCATCAGCATATTAGGGGTGGTGATGAGTCCATCAGTATATTAGGGGTGGTGATGAGTCCATCAGTATATTAGGGGTGGTGATGAGTCCATCAGTATATTAGGGGTGGTGATGAGTCCATCAGTATATTAGGGGTGGTGATGAGTCCATCAGCATATTAGGGGTGGTGATGAGTCCATCAGCATATTAGGGGTGGTGATGAGTCCATCAGCATATTAGGGGTGGTGATGAGTCCATCAGCATATTAGGGGTGGTGATGAGTCCATCAGCATATTAGGGGTGGTGATGAGTCCATCAGCATATTAGGGGTGGTGATGAGTCCATCAGCATATTAGGGTGGTGGTGAGTCCATCAGTATATTAGGGGTGGTGATGAGTCCATCAGTATATTAGGGGTGGTGATGAGTCCATCAGCATATTAGGGTGGTGATGAGTCCATCAGCATATTAGGGGTGGTGATGAGTCCATCAGCATATTAGGGGTAGGGGTGATGAGTCCATCAGCATATTAGGGGTGGTGATGAGTCCATCAGCATATTAGGGGTGGTGATGAGTCCATCAGCATATTAGGGGTGGTGATGAGTCCATCAGCATATTAGGGGTGGTGATGAGTCCATCAGTATATTAGGGGTGGTGATGAGTCCATCAGTATATATGATGAGTCCATCAGCATATTAGGGGTGGTGATGAGTCCATCAGCATATTAGGGGTGGTGATGAGTCCATCAGTATATTAGGGGTGGTGATGAGTCCATCAGCATATTAGGGGTGGTGATGAGTCCATCAGCATATTAGGGGTGGTGATGAGTCCATCAGTATATTAGGGGTGGTGATGAGTCCATCAGTATATTAGGGGTGGTGATGAGTCCATCAGCATATTAGGGGGGTGGTGATGAGTCCATCAGCATATTAGGGGTGGTGATGAGTCCATCAGCATATTAGGGGTGGTGATGAGTCCATCAGCATATTAGGGGTGGTGATGAGTCCATCAGCATATTAGGGGTGGTGATGAGTCCATCAGCATATTAGGGGGTGGTGATGAGTCCATCAGCATATTAGGGGTGGTGATGAGTCCATCAGCATATTAGGGGTGGTGATGAGTCCATCAGCATATTAGGGGTGGTGATGAGTCCATCAGCATATTAGGGGTGGTGATGAGTCCATCAGCATATTAGGGGTGGTGATGAGTCCATCAGTATA
>NW_027038601.1:0-2500 GCF_034236695.1 Oncorhynchus nerka
TCCCCCCTCACCATGTGTAGCTGTACTTTGCCCTCGAACAGAGCCGCTGCGTACTCTGAGTTCAGACACATGGTGGCGATCGTCCCCAAATACTCCATGTCCTTCAGCCTCTCCACACCGGAGTCTCCCAGGGCGTAGAACCAGGCTCGGTTGTTCATCCCCACGGCAACGTGGTAGGGTCCCACGGCGATGAAGTTAGGCTCCACCTCCACCGCCACAGCAACAGGAGCTTCCTGTCAGACGACACGGAGTTCATGACACGCTCACCCGCTCTACAGGTGTTCTGTTTAGAATGGTGTTTTCCCCAGGTGTTCTGTTTAGAATGGTGTTTTCCCCCAGGTGTTCTGTTTAGAATGGTGTTTTCCCCAGGTGTTCTGTTTAGAATGTTCCCCCAGGTGTTCTGTTTAGAATGGTGTTTTCCCCCCAGGTGTTCTGTTTAGAATGGTGTTTTCCCCCCAGGTGTTCTGTTTAGAATGGTGTTTTCCCCAGGTGTTCTGTTTAGAATGGTGTTTTCCCCCAGGTGTTCTGTTTAGAATGTTCCCCCAGGTGTTCTGTTTAGAATGGTGTTTTCCCCAGGTGTTCTGTTTAGAATGTTCCCCCAGGTGTTCTGTTTAGAATGGTGTTTTCCCCCAGGTGTTCTGTTTAGAATGGTGTTTTCCCCCAGGTGTTCTGTTTAGAATGGTGTTTTCCCCCAGGTGTTCTGTTTAGAATGGTGTTTTCCCCCAGGTGTTCTGTTTAGAATGGTGTTTTCCCCAGGTGTTCTGTTTAGAATGTTGTTTTCCCCCAGGTGTTCTGTTTAGATGGTGTTTTCCCCCAGGTGTTCTGTTTAGAATGGTGTTTTCCCCCAGGTGTTCTGTTTAGAATGGTGTTTTCCCCAGGTGTTCTGTTTAGAATGTTCCCCAGGTGTTCTGTTTAGAATGGTGTTTTCCCCAGGTGTTCTGTTTAGAATGTTCCCCCAGGTGTTCTGTTTAGAATGGTGTTTTCCCCCCAGGTGTTCTGTTTAGAATGGTGTTTTCCCCAGGTGTTCTGTTTAGAATGGTGTTTTCCCCCCAGGTGTTCTGTTTAGAATGTTCCCCCCAGGTGTTCTGTTTAGAATGTTGTTTTCCCCCAGGTGTTCTGTTTAGAATGGTGTTTTCCCCCAGGTGTTCTGTTTAGAATGTTGTTTTCCCCCAGGTGTTCTGTTTAGAATGTTGTTTTCCCCAGGTGTTCTGTTTAGAATGGTGTTTTCCCCAGGTGTTCTGTTTAGAATGTTTCCCCAGGTGTTCTGTTTAGAATGGTGTTTTCCCCCAGGTGTTCTGTTTAGAATGGTGTTTTCCCCAGGTGTTCTGTTTAGAATGTTCCCCCAGGTGTTCTGTTTAGAATGGTGTTTTCCCCAGGTGTTCTGTTTAGAATGTTCCCCCAGGTGTTCTGTTTAGAATGGTGTTTTCCCCAGGTGTTCTGTTTAGAATGGTGTTTTCCCCAGGTGTTCTGTTTAGAATGTTCCCCAGGTGTTCTGTTTAGAATGGTGTTTTCCCCAGGTGTTCTGTTTAGAATGTTCCCCCAGGTGTTCTGTTTAGAATGGTGTTTTCCCCCAGGTGTTCTGTTTAGAATGGTGTTTTCCCCCAGGTGTTCTGTTTAGAATGGTGTTTTCCCCAGGTGTTCTGTTTAGAATGTTGTTTTCCCCCAGGTGTTCTGTTTAGAATGGTGTTTTCCCCCAGGTGTTCTGTTTAGAATGGTGTTTTCCCCCAGGTGTTCTGTTTAGAATGGTGTTTTCCCCCAGGTGTTCTGTTTAGAATGGCGTTTTCCCCAAGGTGTTCTGTTTAGAATGCGTTTTCCCCCAGGTGTTCTGTTTAGAATGTTCCCACAGCGTGTTCTGTTTAGAATGTTCCCACAGCGTGTTCTGTTTAGAATGTTCCCACAGCGTGTTCTGTTTAGAATGTTCCCACAGCGTGTTCTGTTTAGAATGTTCCCACAGCGTGTTCTGTTTAGAATGTTCCCACAGCGTGTTCTGTTTAGAATGTTCCCACAGCGTGTTCTCACCCCCTCCACACGGTTAGACACAGTGACCTCCAGCAGGGAGGTCAGGTAGGCCAGGCGGGTCCCACAGCTGTGCCCCAGGATGGGGAGACGGGTCAGGAAGACGTGCAGGGATCCTCTCTGGGTGGAGACGGCCAACAACTGACCATCATCTGTCCAGCTCAACTGGTCTAGACCTGGGGGTGGAGGAACACACACACACACACACACACACACACGGAGTCACAGACAAACACCAAAATTCAAGTTAACTGCATTTGGGGACAAACACATTAATTGTATTCCAACTGTGGGTATGGTGTGTGTGTGAATGGTGTGTGTGGGTCTGTATGTGTGTGTGTAAGGTGTGTGTGTGGAATGGTGTGTGTGTAGGTGTGTGTGAATGGTGTGGTGTGTGTCTGTATGGTGTGTGTGAAGGTGTGTGTGTAGGGTGTGTGTGTGTGTGTGTGTCATCAGTCAGCGTGTCACCTTGAGTCTCATCCTC
>NW_027038601.1:7500-33635 GCF_034236695.1 Oncorhynchus nerka
CCTATTCCCTACATAGTGCACTACTATATACCAACCCTATGGAACCCTATTCCCTACGTAGTGCACTACTATATACCAACCCTATGGAACCCTAGTCCCTACATAGTGCACTACTATACACCAGCCCTATGGAACCTATTCCCTACATAGTGCACTACTATATACCAGCCCTATGGAACCCTATTCCCTACATAGTGCACTACTATATACCAGCCCTATGAAACCCTATTCCCTACATAGTGCACTACTATATTACCAGCCCTATGGAACCCTATTCCCTACATAGTGCACTACTATATACCAACCCTATGGAACCCTATTCCCTACATAGTGCACTACTATATACCAACCCTATGGAACCCTATTCCCTACATAGTGCACTACTATATACCAGCCCTATGGAACCCTATTCCCTACGTAAGTGCACTACTATATACCAACCCTATGGAACCCTAGTCCCTACATAGTGCACTACTATACACCAGCCCTATGGAACCCTATTCCCTACATAGTGCACTACTATATACCAGCCCTATGGAACCCTATTCCCTACATAGTGCACTACTATATACCAACCCCTATGGAACCCTATTCCCTACATAGTGCACTACTATATACCAACCTATGGAACCCTAGTCCCTACATAGTGCACTACTATACACCAGCCCTATGGAACCCTATTCCCTACATAGTGCACTACTATATACCAGCCCTATGGAACCCTATTCCCTACATAGTGCACTACTATATACCAGCCCTATGGAACCCTATTCCTACATAGTGCACTACTATATACCAGCCCTATGGAACCCTATTCCCTACATAGTGCACTACTATATACCAGCCCTATGAAACCTATTCCCTACATAGACTACTATATACCAGCCCTATGAAACCTATTCCCTACATAGTGCACTACTATATACCAGCCCTATGGAACCCTATTCCCTACATAGTGCACTACTATATACCAACCCTATGGAACCCTATTCCCTACATAGTGCACTACTATATACCAGCCCTATGAAACCCTAGAAGACAGTGACTACTATATACCAGCCCTAAGAAACCTATTCCCTAGGGAGTGCACTAGACCAGCCCTATGGAACCCTATTCCCTACATAGTGCACTACTATATACCAGCCCTATGGAACCTAGAAGACGGAGCGAGAAGACGGAGGGAGAAGACAGAGGGAGAAGACAGAGGAGAAGACAGAGGGAGAAGACAGAGGGGAAGACAGAGGGGAGAAGACAGAGGGAGAAGACAGAGGGAGAAGACAGAGGGGAGAAGACAGAGGGAGAAGACGGAGGGAGAAGACGGAGCGAGAAGACGGAGAGAGAAGACGGAGGAGAAGGCGGAGGGAGAAGACAGAGGGAAGACAGAGGGAGAAGACAGAGGAGAAGACAGACGGGGAGAAGACAGAGAGAAGACAGAGCGAGAAGACAGGCGAGAGAAGAGCGGAAGACAGAGGGAGAAGACAGAGGAGAAGACAGAGCGAGAAGACAGAGCGAGAAGACAGAGCGAGAAGACGGAGAGAAGACGGAGAGAAGACAGAGGGAGAAGACAGAGGGAGAAGACAGAGGGAGAAGACGGAGCGAGAAGACGGAGAGAGAAGACAGAGGGAGAAGACGGAGAGAGAAGACAGACCTCTTCATTTGATACCGTAGAGCTGGGATGGGATAAACTAGAAACGAGCTCTATGTTACCCAAGCTCTATGTTACCCAGCTCTATGTTACCCCAGCTCTATGTTACCCCAGCTCTATGTTACCCCAGCTCTATGTTACCCCAGCTCTATGTTACCCCAGCTCTACGTTACCCAGCTATACGTTACCCCAGCTCTACGTTACCCCAGCTCTACGTTACCCAGCTCAACGTTACCCAGCTCTACGTTACCCAGCTCTACGTTACCCAAGCTCTATGTTACCCAAGCTCTATGTTACCCAAGCTCTATGTTACCCAGCTCTATGTGGCCCGTAAGGAAACGCTTCATGAACAGTCAGTAATAGACTGGCACAGCAATACTCACTGTGCTCTCTATGTTACCCAGCTCTATGTTACCCAGCTCTATGTTACACAGCAACACTCACTGTGCTCTCTATGTTACCCAGCTCTATGTTACACAGCAACACTCACTGTGCTCTCTCCTGGGGAAGACCTCTCGTCTGTCTTCATCACAGAGAACTGGACATCAGCTGGGTCAGAACGCACCGACGTCTGGGAGGGGGAGGGAGATGGGGAGGGAGGTGAAGACGGGGGGGAAGGGGAGAGGAGAGGAGAGAGATGGAGGAGAAGGATAGAGATGGAGGAGATGGGGAGAGAGGGAGGGATGAGGGAGGGAGGGAGAGTGAAGGAGGGGGGGAAGGGGAGAGGAGAGGAGAGGATGGAGGGAGAACGAGAGAAGGTTGATAGAGAAGTAGGATGGTGTGTTAATTTATCCTTTTATTTAACTAGGCAAGTCAGTTAACAACACATTATTATTTACAATGGCCGGTGTTACCTGTCGGACGGTGTCTCCCTCCTGGTTGCTAATGGTTACGCTGCAGTCCTCGCTGCCCAGCGCCAACAGGTTCTGAGAACTCCAGCAGCCACAGGTGATACGCTTAGTGTGCTTTCCTGTGTGTGTGTGTGTGTGTGTGTGGTGTGTGTGTGTGTGTGTGTGTGAGTGAGTGACAGAGTGACAGAGAAAGAGTACGTAGAATTTAAACCAAAACCAGGACAGTGTGTTGTTACCCAGGACAGTGTGTGTTTTACCCAGGACAGTGTGTTGTTACCCAGGACAGTGTGTGTTGTTACAGGACAGTGTGTGTTGTTACCCAGGACAGTGTGTTGTTGCAGGACAGTGTGTGTTGTTACCCAGGACAGTGTGTTGTTACCCAGGACAGTGTGTTGTTACCCAGGACAGTGTGTGTTGTTGCCAGGACAGTGTGTGTTGTTACCCAGGACAGTGTGTTGTTACCCAGGACAGTGTGTTGTTACCCAGGACAGTGTGTTGTTACCCAGGACAGTGTGTTGTTACCCAGGACAGTGTGTGTTGTTACCCAGGACAGTGTGTTGTTACCCAGGACAGTGTGTTGTTACCCAGGACAGAGTGTGTTGTTACCCAGGACAGTGTGTTGTTACCCAGGACAGAGTGTGTTGTTACCCAGGACAGTGTGTTGTTACCCAGGACAGTGTGTTGTTACCCAGGACAGTGTGTTGTTACCAGGACAGTGTGTTGTTACCCAGGACAATGTGTTGTTACAGGACAGTGTGTTGTTACCCAGGACAATGTGTTGTTACCCAGGACAGTGTGTGTTGTTACCCAGGACAGTGTGTGTTGTTACCCAGGACAGTGTGTTGTTACCCAGGACAGTGTGTTGTTACCCAGGACAATGTGTTGTTACCCAGAACAGTGTGTTGTTACCCAGGACAGTGTGTTGTTACCCAGGACAGTGTGTGTTGTTGCAGGACAGAGTGTGTTGTTACCCAGGACAGTGTGTTGTTACCCAGGACAGAGTGTGTTGTTACCCAGGACAGTGTGTTGTTACCCAGGACAGTGTGTTGTTGCAGGACAATGTGTTGTTACCCAGAACAGTGTGTTGTTACCCAGGACAGTGTGTTGTTACCCAGGACAGTGTGTGTTGTTACCCAGGACAGTGTGTGTTGTTACCCAGGACAGTGTGTTGTTACCCAGGACAGTGTGTGTTGTTACCCAGGACAGTGTGTTGTTACCCAGGACAGTGTGTTGTTACCAGGACAGTGTGTGTTGTTACCCAGGACAGTGTGTTGTTACCCAGGACAGTGTGTTGTTACAGGACAGTGTGTTGTTACCCAGGACAGTGTGTTGTTACCCAGGACAGTGTGTTGTTACCCAGGACAGTGTGTTGTTACCCAGGACAGTGTGTGTTGTTACCCAGGACAGTGTGTTGTTACCCAGGACAGTGTGTTGTTACCCAGGACAGTGTGTTGTTACCCAGGACAGTGTGTTGTTACCCAGGACAGTGTGTGTTGTTACCCAGGACAGTGTGTTGTTACCCAGGACAATGTGTTGTTACCCAGGACAGTGTGTTGTTACCCAGGACAGTGTGTTGTTACCCAGGACAGTGTGTGTTGTTACCCAGGACAGTGTGTTGTTACCCAGGACAGTGTGTTGTTACCCAGGACAGTGTGTGTTGTTACCCAGGACAGTGTGTTGTTACCCAGGACAGTGTGTGTTGCAGGACAGTGTGTTGTTACCCAGGACAGGGATCTTGCGTGACGTCTGTTGGTTGTAGATCAGCAGGTTTCCTTTGTTGGTCCCGACAGCCAATAGGGGCCCAGCCTTCGACCACAGGATGAATGACATCTGGTCTCTATGGAAACCAACACAGACGGGAAGGAATACTGGGGAATGTTATGGCCTGCAAACAGTGTGTGTGTGTGTGTGTGTGTGTGTGTGTGTGTGTGTGGGTGTGTGAGGTGGGTGAGGTGTGTGAGGTGTGTGAGGTGGGTGAGGTGTGTGAGGTGAGGTGAGGTGGGTGAGGTAGGTGAGGTGTGTGAGGTGTGTGAGGTGTGTGAGGTAGGTGAGGTGTGTGAGGTGTGTGAGGTAGGTGAGGTAGGTGAGGTAGGTGAGGTGGGTGAGGTGTGTGAGGTAGGTGAGGTGTGTGAGGTAGGTGAGGTAGGTGAGGTAGGTGAGGTAGGTGAGGTAGGTGAGGTGGGTGAGGTGTGTGAGGTAGGTGAGGTGTGTGAGGTAGGTGAGGTAGGTGAGGTAGGTAAGGTGTGTGAGGTGGGTGAGGTGTGTGAGGTGGGTGAGGTGTGTGAGGTGTGTGAGGTGTGTGAGGTAGGTGAGGTAGGTAAGGTGGGTGAGGTGGGTGAGTCCAGCCCACCTCATGCCGCTGTCTATCTGTGAGGTCTTGTTGACGTTAGCGTCCCAGAGGTGCGGAGCTGGACTTGTCCAGAGATCACTGCCAAGATGTCTCCGTCCTTATCCCAGTCCATCCCTACACAACGCCTGGGAGGAGGGAGGGAGACAGAGAGAGGAGACAGAGAGGGAGGAGGGGAGACAGGGAGGGAGGGAGACAGAGAGGGGAGGGAGACAGGGAGGGAGGGAGGAGACAGAGAGGGAGGGAGACAGGGAGGAGGAGGGAGACAGAGAGGAGACAGAGACAGAGAGGGAGACAGGAGACAGAGAGGGAGACAGAGAGGGAGACAGAGAGGGAGACAGAGAGACAGAGAGGAGACAGAGACAGAGAGGGAGACAGAGACAGAGAGGGAGGGAGGAGGGGAAGACGGGGAGGGGAAGACAGGGGGAGGGAGGGGGATGTCAGTATGGTCCCAGCAGGTCAGATGTGTTAGTAGCAGGTCAGATGTGTCAGTATGGTCCCAGCAGGTCAGATGTGTCAGTATCGTCCCAGCAGGTCAGATGTGTCAGTATGGTCCCAGCAGGTCAGATGTGTCAGTATCGTCCCAGCAGGTCAGATGTGTTAGTATCGTCCCAGCAGGTCAGATGTGTTAGTAGCAGGTCAGATGTGTTAGTAGCAGGTCACATGTGTCAGTATGGTCCCAGCAGGTCAGATGTGTCAGTATGGTCCCAGCAGGTCAGATGTGTTAGTAGCAGGTCAGATGTGTCAGTATGGTCCCAGCAGGTCAGATGTGTTAGTAGCAGGTCAGATGTGTCAGTATCGTCCCAGCAGGTCAGATGTGTCAGTATGGTCCCAGCAGGTCAGATGTGTCAGTATTGTCCCAGCAGGTCAGATGTGTCAGTATGGTCCCAGCAGGTCAGATGTGTCAGTATGGTCCCAGCAGGTCAGATGTGTTAGTAGCAGGTCAGATGTGTCAGTATCATCCCAGCAGGTCAGATGTGTCAGTATGGTCCCAGCAGGTCAGATGTGTTAGTAGCAGGTCAGATGTGTCAGTATGGTCCCAGCAGGTCAGATGTGTTAGTAGCAGGTCAGATGTGTTAGTAGCAGGTCAGATGTGTCAGTATTGTCCCAGCAGGTCAGATGTGTCAGTATCGTCCCAGCAGGTCAGATGTGTCAGTATGGTCCCAGCAGGTCAGATGTGTCAGTATGGTCCCAGCAGGTCAGATGTGTCAGTATGGTCCCAGCAGGTCAGATGTGTCAGTATCGTCCCAGCAGGTCAGATGTGTTAGTATCGTCCCAACCCAGGTCAGATGTGTCAGTATTGTCCCAGCAGGTCACATGTGTCAGGTATCGTCCCAGCAGGTCAGATGTGTTAGTAGCAGGTCAGATGTGTCAGTATGGTCCCAGCAGGTCACATGTGTCAGTATGGTCCCAGCAGGTCAGATGTGTTAGTAGCAGGTCAGATGTGTTAGTATCGTCCCAGCAGGTCAGATGTGTTAGTAGCAGGTCAGATGTGTTAGTAGCAGGTCAGATGTGTTAGTAGCAGGTCAGATGTGTCAGTATGGTCCCAGCAGGTCAGATGTGTCAGTATCGTCCCAGCAGGTCAGATGTGTTAGTAGCAGGTCAGATGTGTTAGTAGCAGGTCAGATGTGTTCGTAGCAGGTCAGATGTGTCAATGTCGTCCCAGCAGGTCAGATGTGTTAGTAACAGGTCAGATGTGTTAGTAGCAGGTCAGATGTGTCAGTATGGTCCCAGCAGGTCAGATGTGTTAGTAGCAGGTCAGATGTGTCAGTATGGTCCCAACAGGTCAGATGTATTTAGTAGCAGGTCAGATGTGTTAGTAGCAGGTCAGATGTTAGTAGTAGGTCAGATGTGTTAGTAGCAGGTCAGATGTATTAGTAGCAGGTCAGATGTGTCCAGTATGGTCCCAACAGGTCAGATGTGTTAGTAGCAGGTCAGATGTGTTAGTAGCAGGTCAGATGTTAGTAGCAGGTCAGATGTGTCAGTATGGTCCCAGCAGGTCAGATGTGTCAGTGTGCATTCCCAGCAGGTCAGATGTGTGTCAGTATGGTCCCAGCAGGTCACATGTGTCAGTATGGTCCCAGCAGGTCAGATGTGTTAGTAGCAGGTCAGATGTGTCAGTATCGTCCCCAGGTCAGATGTGTTAATAGCAGGTCAGATGTGTTAGTAGCAGGTCAGATGTGTCAGTAGCAGGTCAGATGTGTCAGTATGGTCCCAACAGGTCAGATGTGTTAGTAGCAGGTCAGATGTGTTAGTAGCAGGTCAGATGTGTCAGTAGCAGGTCAGATGTGTCAGTAGCAGGTCAGATGTGTCAGTATGGTCCCAGCAGGTCAGATGTGTTAGTAGCAGGTCAGATGTATCAGTATGGTCCCAGCAGGTCAGATGTGTTAGTAGCAGGTCAGATATGTTAGTAGCAGGTCAGATGTGTTAGTAGCAGGTCAGATGTGTTAGTATCGTCACAGCAGGTCAGATGTATCAGTATCGTCCCAACAGGTCAGATGTGTGTGTTAGTAGCAGGTCAGATGTGTCAGTATCGTCCCAGCAGGTCAGATGTGTTAGTAGCAGGTCAGATGTGTCAGTATGGTCCCAGCAGGTCAGATGTGTCAGTATCGTCCCAGCAGGTCAGATGTGTCAGTATCGTCCCAGCAGGTCAGATGTGTTAGTAGCAGGTCCAGATGTGTTAGTATCGTCCCAGCAGGTCAGATGTGTCAGTATGGTCCCAGCAGGTCAGATGTGTCAGTATTGTCCCAGCAGGTCAGATGTGTCTAGTATTGTCCCAGCAGGTCAGATGTGTCAGTATCGTCCCAGCAGGTCAGATGTGTCAGTATCGTCCCCAGGTCAGATGTGTTAGTAGCAGGTCACATGTGTCAGTATCGTCCCAGCAGGTCAGATGTGTTAGTAGCAGGTCAGATGTGTCAGTATCGTCCCAGCAGGTCAGATGTGTCAGTATGGTCCCAGCAGGTCAGATGTGTCAGTATCGTCCCAGCAGGTCAGATGTGTCAAGTATCGTCCCAGCAGGTCAGATGTGTTAGTAGCAGGTCAGATGTGTTAGTATCGTCCCAGCAGGTCAGATGTGTCAGTATGGTCCCAGTAGGTCAGATGTGTCAGTATTGTCCCAGCAGGTCAGATGTGTCAGTATTGTCCCAGCAGGTCAGATGTGTCAGTATCTGACCAGCAGGTCAGATGTGTCAGTATCGTCACAGCAGGTCAGATGTGTTAGTAGCAGGTCACATGTGTCAGTATCGTCCCAGCAGGTCAGATGTGTTAATAACCCAGGTCAGATGTGTCAGTATCGTCCCAGCAGGTCAGATGTGTTAGTAGCAGGTCAGATGTGTGTTAGTAGCAGGTCAGATGTCAGTGTGTCCCAGCAGGTCAGATATGTCAGTGTCGTCCCAGCAGGTCAGATGTGTCAGTATCGTCCCAGCAGGTCAGATGTGTTGTGTGGAGTCAGATGTGTTAGTAGCAGGTCAGATGTGTTAGTAGCAAGTCAGATGTGTTAGTAGCAGGTCAGATGTGTCAGTATGGTCCCAGCAGGTCAG
This sequence comes from Oncorhynchus nerka, assembly GCF_034236695.1. NCBI lineage: Eukaryota > Metazoa > Chordata > Actinopteri > Salmoniformes > Salmonidae > Oncorhynchus > Oncorhynchus nerka. The sequence goes on from NW_027038601.1 coordinate 15,883, forward strand.
GTGTGTCAGTATGGTCCCAGCAGGTCAGATGTGTCAATGTCGTCCCAAGCTTGGAGTCAGATGTGTCAGTATCGTCCCAGCAGGTCAGATGTGTTAGTAGCAGGTCAGATGTGTCAGTATCGTCCCAGCAGGTCAGATGTGTTAGTAGCAGGTCAGATGTGTCAGTATTGTCCCAGCAGGTCAGATGTGTCAGTATACGTCCCAGCAGGTCAGATGTGTCAGTATGGTCCCAGCAGGTCAGATGTGTTAGTAGCAGGTCAGATGTGTTAGTAGCAGGTCAGATGTGTTAGTAGCAAGTCAGATGTGTTAGTAGCAGGTCAGATGTGTCAGTATGGTCCCAGCAGGTCAGATGTGTCAGTATGGTCCCAGCAGGTCAGATGTGTCAGTATCGTCCCAGCAGGTCAGATGTGTCAGTATCGTCCCAGCAGGTCAGATGTGTTAGTAGCAGGTCAGATGTGTCAGTATCGTCCCAGCAGGTCAGATGTGTTAGTAGCAGGTCAGATGTGTCAGTATTGTCCCAGCAGGTCAGATGTGTCAGTATCGTCCCAGCAGGTCAGATGTGTCAGTATGGTCCCAGCAGGTCAGATGTGTTAGTAGCAGGTCAGATGTGTTAGTAGCAGGTCAGATGTGTTAGTAGCAGGTCCGATGTGTTAGTAGCAGGTCAGATGTGTCAGTATGGTCCCAGCAGGTCAGATGTGTCAGTATGGTCCCAGCAGGTCAGATGTGTCAGTATGGTCCCAGCAGGTCAGATGTGTTAGTAGCAGGTCAGATGTGTCAGTATGGTCCCAGCAGGTCAGATGTGTCAGTATGGTCCCAGCAGGTCAGATGTGTTAGTAGCAGGTCAGATGTGTCAGTATGGTCCCAGCAGGTCAGATGTGTCAGTATGGTCCCAGCAGGTCAGATGTGTCAGTATCGGCCCAGCAGGTCAGATGTGTCAGTATCGGCCCAGCAGGTCAGATGTGTCAGTATGGTCCCAGCAGGTCAGATGTGTCAGTATCGTCCCAGCAGGTCAGATGTGTCAGTATCGTCCCAGCAGGTCAGATGTGTTAGTAGCAGGTCAGATGTGTCAGTATCATCCCAGCAGGTCAGATGTGTCAGTATCGTCCCCGCAGGTCAGATGTGTCAGTATGGTCCCAGCAGGTCAGATGTATCAGTATGGTCCCAGCAGGTCAGATGTGTCAGTAGCAGGTCAGATGTGTCAGTATGGTCCCAGCAGGTCAGATGTATCAGTATGGTCCCAGCAGGTCAGATGTGTCAGTAGCAGGTCAGATGTGTCAGTAGCAGGTCAGATGTGTCAGTATGGTCCCAGCAGGTCAGATGTGTCAGTATCGTCCCAGCAGGTCAGATGTGTCAGTATCGTCCCAGCAGGTCAGATGTATCAGTATGGTCCCAGCAGGTCAGTTGTGTCAGTATCGTTCCAGCAGGTCAGATGTGTCAGTATCGTCCCAGCAGGTCAGATGTGTCAGTATGGTCCCAGCAGGTCAGATGTATCAGTATGGTCCCAGCAGGTCAGATGTATCAGTATGGTCCCAGCAGGTCAGTTGTGTCAGTATCGTCCCAGCAGGTCAGATGTGTCAGTATGGTCCCAGCAGGTCAGATGTGTTAGTAGCAGGTCAGATGTGTCAGTATGGTCCCAGCAGGTCAGATGTGTCAGTATGGTCCCAGCAGGTCAGATGTGTCAGTATCGGCCCAGCAGGTCAGATGTGTCAGTATGGTCCCAGCAGGTCAGATGTGTCAGTATCGTCCCAGCAGGTCAGATGTGTCAGTATCGTCCCAGCAGGTCAGATGTGTTAGTAGCAGGTCAGATGTGTCAGTATCATCCCAGCAGGTCAGATGTGTCAGTATCGTCCCCGCAGGTCAGATGTGTCAGTATCGTCCCAGCAGGTCAGATGTATCAGTATGGTCCCAGCAGGTAAGATGTGTCAGTAGCAGGTCAGAGGTATCAGTATGGTCCCAGCAGGTCAGATGTATCAGTATGGTCCCAGCAGGTCAGATGTGTCAGTAGCAGGTCAGATGTGTCAGTATGGTCCCAGCAGGTCAGATGTGTCAGTATCGTCCCAGCAGGTCAGATGTGTCAGATGTGTCAGTATCGTCCCAGCAGGTCAGATGTGTTAGTAGCAGGTCAGATGTGTCAGTATGGTCCCAGCAGGTCAGATGTGTTTGTAACAGGTCAGATGTGTCAGTATTGTCCCAGCAGGTCAGATGTTTCAGTATCGTCCCAGCAGGCCAGATAGATGTGTTAGTAGCAGGTCAGATGTGTTAGTAGCAGGTCAGATGTGTCAGTAGCAGGTCAGATGTGTCAGTAACAGGTCAGATGTGTTAGTAGCAGGTCAGATGTGTTAGTAGCAGGTCAGATGTGTCAGTATGGTCCCAGCAGGTCAGATGTGTTAGTAACAGGTCAGATGTGTCAGTAGCAGGTCAGATGTGTCAGTATGGTCCCAGCAGGTCAGATGTGTCAGTATGGTCCCAGCAGGTCAGATGTGTCAGTATCGTCCCAGCAGGTCAGATGTATCAGTATGGTCCCAGCAGGTCAGATGTGTCAGTAGCAGGTCAGATGTGTCAGTATCGTCCCAGCAGGTCAGATGTGTTAGTAGCAGGTCAGATGTGTCAGTATCGTCCCAGCAGGTCAGATGTGTCAGTATGGTCCCAGCAGGTCAGATGTGTCAGTATGGTCCCAGCAGGTCAGATGTGTCAGTATCGTCCCAGCAGGTCAGATGTGTTAGTAGCAGGTTAGATGTGTTAGTAGCAGGTCAGATGTGTTAGTAACAGGTCAGATGTGTCAGTATGGTCACAGCAGGTCAGATGTGTCAGTATCGTCCCAGCAGGTCAGATGTGTTAGTAGCAGGTCAGATGTGTTAGTAGCAGGTCAGATGTGTTAGTAGCAGGTCAGATGTGTTAGTAACAGGTCAGATGTGTCAGTATGGTCACAGCAGGTCAGATGTGTCAGTATCGTCCCAGCAGGTCAGATGTGTTAGTAGCAGGTCAGATGTGTTAGTAGCAGGTCAGATGTGTTAGTAGCAGGTCAGATGTGTTAGTAACAGGTCAGATGTGTCAGTATGGTCACAGCAGGTCAGATGTGTCAGTATCGTCCCAGCAGGTCAGATGCGTTAGTAGCAGGTCAGATGTGTCAGTATCGTCCCAGCAGGTCAGATGTGTCAGTATTGTCCCAGCAGGTCAGATAGATGTGTTAGTAGCAGGCCAGATGGATGTGTTTCTGTATGTTGAACTCACCCAGGTAGATTTAGTTCATTCTTCCTCTGTCCATGTCTGTCAAATATCTTCACTGAGCTGTCAGATCTTTAGAACAGAACACAGTAAAATAGTATAGAATTAAACTAGTACAGTACAGAATAGTATAGTACACAACAGTATAGTACAGTATAGTACACAACAGTACAGTACATAACATTATAGTACAGTATAGTACATAACAGTACAGTACATAACAGTATAGTACATAACAGTACATAACAGTATAGTACATAACAGTATAGTACAGTATAGTACATAACAGTACAGTACATAACAGTACAGTACATAACAGTACAGTACATAACAGTACAGTACATAACAGTATAGTACATAACAGTACAGTACATAACAGTACAGTACATAACAGTATAGTACATAACATTATAGTACACAACAGCACAGTATAGTACAGTATAGTACATAACAGTACAGTACATAACAGTACAGTACATAACAGTATAGTACATAACATTATAGTACACAACAGCACAGTACATAACATTACATAACAGTACATAACAGTACATAACAGTACATAACAGCACAGTACATAACAGTATAGTACATAACAGTACAGTACATAACAGTATAGTACATAACAGTAGAGTACATAACAGTACAGTACATAACATTACATAACAGTACATTACATAACAGTATAGTACATAACAGTATAGTACATAACAGTACATAACAGTACATAACAGTACAGTACATAACAGTATAGTACATAACAGTATAGTACATAACAGTACAGTACATAACAGTACATTACATAACAGTATAGTACATAACAGTACAGTACATAACAGTATAGTACATAACAGTAGAGTACATAACAGTACAGTACATAACAGTATAGTACATAACAGTACATAACAGTACAGTATAGTACATAACAGTAGAGTACATAACAGTATAGTACATAACAGTACATAACAGTACATAACAGTACAGTACATAACAGTATAGTACATAACAGTATAGTACAGTATAGTACAGTATAGTACATAACAGTATAGTACAGTATAGTACATAACAGTATAGTACAGTATAGTACATAACAGTATAGTACAGTATAGTACATAACAGTACAGTATAGTACAGTATAGTACAGTATAGTACATAACAGTATAGTACAGTATAGTACATAACAGTATAGTACAGTATAGTACATAACAGTATAGTACATAACAGTATAGTACATAACATTACAGTACATAACAGTATAGTACATAACAGTATAGTACATAACAGTACAGTACATAACAGTATAGTACATAACAGTACATAACAGTACAGTACATAACAGTACAGTACATAACAGTACAGTACATAACATTACATAACAGTATAGTACATAACAGTACAGTACATAACAGTACATAACAGTATAGTACATAACAGTACAGTACATAACAGTACATAACAGTACAGTACATAACAGTACATAACAGTATAGTACATAACAGTACATAACAGTACAGTACATAACATTACATAACAGTATAGTACATAACAGTACAGTACATAACATTACATAAAAGTATAGTACAGTACATAACAGTATAGTACATAACAGTATAGTACATAACAGTACGGTACATTACAGTATAGTACATAACAGTACAGTACATAACATTACATAACAGTACAGTACATAACAGTACAGTACATAACATTACATAACAGTATAGTACAGTACAGTACATAACATTACATAACAGTATAGTACAGTACATAACAGTATAGTACATAACAGTACAGTACATAACAGTACAGTACATAACAGTACAGTACATAACACTATAGTACATAACAGTACAGTACATAACAGTATAGTACATAACAGTACAGTACATAACAGTACAGTACATAACAGTACATAACAGTACAGTACATAACATTATAGTACACAACAGCACAGTATAGTACAGTATAGTACATAACAGTACAGTACATAACAGTACAGTACATAACAGTATAGTACATAACAGTACAGTACATAACAGTACAGTACATAACAGTATAGTACATAACATTATAGTACACAACAGCACAGTACATAACATTACATAACAGTACATAACAGTACATAACAGCACAGTACATAACAGTATAGTACATAACAGTACAGTACATAACAGTATAGTACATAACAGTAGAGTACATAACAGTACAGTACATAACCTTACATAACATTACATTACATAACAGTATAGTACATAACAGTATAGTACATAACAGTACATAACAGTACATAACAGTACAGTACATAACAGTATAGTACATAACAGTATAGTACAGTACATAACAGTACATTACATAACAGTATAGTACATAACAGTACAGTACATAACAGTATAGTACATAACAGTAGAGTACATAACAGTACAGTACATAACAGTATAGTACATAACAGTACATAACAGTACAGTATAGTACATAACAGTAGAATACATAACAGTATAGTACATAACAGTACATAACAGTACAGTACATAACAGTATAGTACATAACAGTATAGTACAGTATAGTACAGTATAGTACATAACAGTATAGTACAGTATAGTACATAACAGTATAGTACAGTATAGTACATAACAGTATAGTACAGTATAGTACATAACAGTATAGTACAGTATAGTACAGTATAGTACAGTATAGTACATAACAGTATAGTACATAACAGTATAGTACAGTATAGTACATAACAGTATAGTACATAACAGTATAGTACATAACAGTACAGTACATAACAGTATAGTACATAACAGTACAGTACATTACAGTATAGTACATAACAGTACAGTACATAACATTACATAACAGTATAGTACATAACAGTACAGTACATAACAGTACATAACAGTATAGTACATAACAGTACAGTACATAACAGTACATAACAGTATAGTACATAACAGTACATAACAGTACAGTACATAACATTACATAACAGTATAGTACATAACAGTACAGTACATAACAGTACATAACAGTACAGTACATAACATTACATAACAGTACAGTACATAACATTACATAACAGTATAGTACATAACAGTACAGTACATAACATTACATAAAAGTATAGTACAGTACATAACAGTATAGTACATAACAGTATAGTACATAACAGTACAGTACATTACAGTATAGTACATAACAGTACAGTACATAACATTACAGTACAGTACATAACAGTACAGTACATAACATTACATAACAGTATAGTACAGTACATAACAGTATAGTACATAACAGTACAGTACATAACAGTACAGTACATAACAGTACAGTACATAACAGTATAGTACATAACAGTACAGTACATAACAGTATAGTACATAACAGTACAGTACATAACAGTATAGTACATAACAGTACAGTACATAACAGTACAGTACATAACAGTACATAACAGTACAGTACATAACAGTATAGTACATAACATTATAGTACACAACAGCACAGTATAGTACAGTATAGTACATAACAGTACAGTACATAACAGTATAGTACATAACAGTACATAACAGTACAGTACATAACAGTATAGTACATAACATTATAGTACACAACAGCACAGTACATAACATTACATAACAGTACATAACAGTACATAACAGTACATAACAGCACAGTACATAACAGTATAGTACATAACAGTACAGTACATAACAGTATAGTACATAACAGTAGAGTACATAACAGTACAGTACATAACATTACATAACAGTACATTACATAACAGTATAGTACATAACAGTATAGTACATAACAGTACATAACAGTACATAACAGTACAGTACATAACAGTATAGTACATAACAGTATAGTACAGTACATAACAGTACATTACATAACAGTATAGTACATAACAGTACAGTACATAACAGTATAGTACATAACAGTAGAGTACATAACAGTACAGTACATAACAGTATAGTACATAACAGTACATAACAGTACAGTATAGTACATAACAGTAGAATACATAACAGTATAGTACATAACAGTACATAACAGTACAGTACATAACAGTATAGTACATAACAGTATAGTACAGTATAGTACAGTATAGTACATAACAGTATAGTACAGTATAGTACATAACAGTATAGTACAGTATAGTACATAACAGTATAGTACAGTATAGTACATAACAGTATAGTACAGTATAGTACAGTATAGTACAGTATAGTACATAACAGTATAGTACATAACAGTATAGTACAGTATAGTACATAACAGTATAGTACATAACAGTATAGTACATAACAGTACAGTACATAACAGTATAGTACATAACAGTATAGTACATAACAGTACAGTACATAACAGTATAGTACATAACAGTACATAACAGTACAGTACATAACAGTACAGTACATAACAGTACAGTACATAACATTACATAACAGTATAGTACATAACAGTACAGTACATAACAGTACATAACAGTATAGTACATAACAGTACATAACAGTACAGTACATAACATTACATAACAGTATAGTACATAACAGTACAGTACATAACATTACATAAAAGTATAGTACAGTACATAACAGTATAGTACATAACAGTATAGTACATAACAGTACAGTACATTACAGTATAGTACATAACAGTACAGTACATAACATTACATGACGGTACAGTACATAACAGTACAGTACATAACAGTACAGTACATTACAGTACAGTGCATAACAGTACAGTACATAACAAGTACAGTACATAACAGTACAGTACATTACAGTAAAGTACATAACAGTACATAACAGTATAGTACATAACAGTACAGTACATAACAGTACAGTACATAACAGTATAGTACATAACAGTATAGTACATAACAGTACAGTACATAACAGTACAGTACATAACAGTAGAGTACATAACAGTACATAACAGTACAGTATAGTACATAACAGTAAAGTACATAACAGTATAGTACATAACAGTATAGTACATAACAGTATAGTACATAACAGTACAGTAGAGTACATAACAGTACAGTATAACATTATAAGTACATAACAGTACATAACAGTATAGTACATAACAGTATAGTACATAACAGTAAAGTACATAACAGTATAGTACATAACAGTACATAACAGTACAGTATAGTACATAACAGTAGAGTACATAACAGTACAGTACATAACATTATAGTACATAACAGTACATAACAGTATAGTACATAACAGTATAGTACATAACAGTATAGTACATAACAGTACATAACAGTACAGTATAGTACATAACAGTATAGTACATAACAGTACAGTACATAACAGTATAGTACATAACAGTACATAACAGTACAGTATAGTACATAACAGTAGAGTACAAAACAGTACAGTACATAACATTATAGTACATAACAGTACATAACAGTATAGTACATAACAGTATAGTACATAACAGTAGAGTACATAACAGTACAGTACATAACATTATAGTACATAACAGTACATAACAGTATAGTACATAACAGTATAGTACATAACAGTATAGTACATAACAGTACATAACAGTACAGTATAGTACATAACAGTATAGTACATAACAGTACAGTACATAACAGTATAGTACATAACAGTACATAACAGTACAGTATAGTACATAACAGTAGAGTACAAAACAGTACAGTACATAACATTATAGTACATAACAGTACATAACAGTATAGTACATAACAGTATAGTACATAACAGTAGAGTACATAACAGTATAGTATAACAGTACATAACAGTACAGTATAGTACATAACAGTATATTTTATAACAGTACAGTACATAACAGTAGAGTACATAACATTTATAGTACATAACAGTACATAACAGTACAGTATAGTACATAACATTACATAACAGTATAGTACATGACAGTATAGTACATAACAGTATAGTACATAACAGTACATAACAGTACAGTATAGTACATAACATTAGAGTACATAACAGTACAGTACATAACATTATAGTACATAACAGTATAACAGTACAGTATAGTACATAACATTACATAACAGTATAGTACATAACAGTATAGTACATAACAGTACATAACAGTACAGTATAGTACATAACAATAGTATATTATTATATTAATATATATTATATTAATAGATATAACAGGTAGCTCTGGTCCAGGGTGAATACAGACTGGTATTATATTAATAGATATAACAGGTAGCTCTGGTCAGGGTGAATACAGACTGGTATTATGTTAATAGATATAACAGGTAGCTCTGGTCCAGGGTGAATACAGACTGTTATTATATTAATAGATATAACAGGTAGCTCTGGTCCAGGGTGAATACAGTCTGGTATTATATTAATAGATATAACAGGTAGCTCTGGTCCAGGGTGAATACAGACTGGTATTATATTAATAGATATAACAGGTAGCTCTGGTCCAGGGTGAATACAGACTGGTATTATATTAATAGATATAACAGGTAGCTCTGGTCCAGGGTGAATATAGACTGGTATTATATTAATAGATATAACAGGTAGCTCTGGTCCAGGGTGAATACAGACTGGTATTATATTAATAGATATAACAGGTAGCTCTGGTCCAGGGTGAATACAGTCTGGTATTATATTAATAGATATAACAGGTAGCTCTGGTCCAGGGTGAATACAGACTGGTATTATATTAATAGATATAACAGGTAGCTCTGGTCCAGGGTGAATACAGACTGGTATTATATTAATAGATATAACAGGTAGCTCTGGTCCAGGGTGAATACAGACTGGTATTATATTAATAGATATAACAGGTAGCTCTGGTCCAGGGTGAATACAGACTGGTATTATATTAATAGATATAACAGGTAGCTCTGGTCCAGGGTGAATACAGACTGGTATTATATTAATAGATATAACAGGTAGCTCTGGTCCAGGGTGAATACAGACTGGTATTATATTAATAGATATAACAGGTAGCTCTGGTCCAGGGTGAATACAGACTGGTATTATATTAATAGATATAACAGGTAGCTCTGGTCCAGGGTGAATACAGACTGGTATTATATTAATAGATATAACAGGTAGCTCTGGTCCAGGGTGAATACAGACTGGTATTATATTAATAGATATAACAGGTAGCTCTGGTCCAGGGTGAATACAGACTGGTATTATATTAATAGATATAACAGGTAGCTCTGGTCCAGAGTGAATACAGACTGGTATTATATTAATAGATATAACAGGTAGCTCTGGTCCAGGAGTGAATACAGTCTGGTATTATATTAATAGATATAACAGGTAGCTCTGGTCCAGGGTGAATACAGACTGGTATTATATTAATAGATATAACAGGTAGCTCTGGTCCAGGGTGAATACAGACTGGTATTATATTAATAGATATAACAGGTAGCTCTGGTCCAGGGTGAATATAGACTGGTATTATATTAATAGATATAACAGGTAGCTCTGGTCCAGGGTGAATACAGACTGGTATTATATTAATAGATATAACAGGTAGCTCTGGTCCAGGGTGAATACAGTCTGGTATTATATTAATAGATATAACAGGTAGCTCTGGTCCAGGGTGAATACAGACTGGTATTATATTAATAGATATAACAGGTAGCTCTGGTCCAGGGTGAATACAGACTGGTATTATATTAATAGATATAACAGGTAGCTCTGGTCCAGGGTGAATACAGACTGGTATTATATTAATAGATATAACAGGTAGCTCTGGTCCAGGGTGAATACAGACTGGTATTATATTAATAGATATAACAGGTAGCTCTGGTCCAGGGTGAATACAGACTGGTATTATATTAATAGATATAACAGGTAGCTCTGGTCCAGGGTGAATACAGTCTGGTATTATATTAATAGATATAACAGGTAGCTCTGGTCCAGGGTGAATACAGACTGGTATTATATTACTAGATATAACAGGTAGCTCTGGTCCAGGGTGAATACAGACTGGTATTATATTAATAGATATAACAGGTAGCTCTGGTCCAGGGTGAATACAGACTGGTATTATATTAATAGATATAACAGGTAGCTCTGGTCCAGGGTGAATACAGACTGGTATTATATTAATAGATATAACAGGTAGCTCTGGTCCAGGGTGAATACAGACTGGTATTATATTAATAGGATATAACAGTGTAGCTCTGGTCCAGGTGAACAAGCAGACTGTATTATATTAATATATGTAAGAGGCAGTTTGGTCCAGGGGTAATATAGACTATTATATTAATAGATAACAGGTAGCTCTGGTCCAGGGTGAATACAGACTGGTATTATATTAATGGATATAACAGGTAGCTCTGGTCCAGGAGTGAATACAGACTGGTATTATATTAATAGATATAACAGGTAGCTCTGGTCCAGGGTGAATACAGACTGGTATTATATTAATAGATATAACAGGTAGCTCTGGTCCAGGGTGAATACAGTCTGGTATTATATTAATAGATATAACAGGTAGCTCTGGTCCAGGGTGAATACAGACTGGTATTATATTAATAGATATAACAGGTAGCTCTGGTCCAGGGTGAATACAGACTGGTATTATATTAATAGATATAACAGGTAGCTCTGGTCCAGGGTGAATACAGACTGGTATTATATTAATAGATATAACAGGTAGCTCTGGTCCAGGGTGAATACAGACTGGTATTATATTAATAGATATAACAGGTAGCTCTGGTCCAGGGTGAATACAGTCTGGTATTATATTAATAGATATAACAGGTAGCTCTGGTCCAGGGTGAATACAGTCTGGTATTATATTAATAGATATAACAGGTAGCTCTGGTCCAGGAGTTTTACATCATAATAACATGTATGATGAAGACCTGCACTAAACCCCCTGGACCAGGAGTTTTACACCATAATAACATGTATGATGAAGACCTGCACTAAACCCCCTGGACCAGGAGTTTTACACCATAATAACATGTATGATGAAGACCTGCACTAAACCCCCTGGACCAGGAGTTTTACACCATAATAACATGTATGATGAAGACCTGCACTAAACCCCCTGGACCAGGAGTTTTACATCATAATGACATGTATGATGAAGACCTGCACTAAACCCCCTGGACCAGGAGTTTTACATCATAATAACATGTATGATGAAGACCTGCACTAAACCCCCTGGACCAGGAGTTTTACACCATAATAACATGTATGATGAAGACCTGCACTAAACCCCCTGGACCAGAAGTTTTACACCATAATAACATGTATGATGAAGACCTGCACTAAACCCCCTGGACCAGGAGTTTTACACCATAATAACATGTATGATGAAGACCTGCACTAAACCCCCTGGACCAGGAGTTTTACACCATAATAACATGTATGATGAAGACCTGCACTAAACCCCCTGGACCAGGAGTTTTACACCATAATAACATGTATGATGAAGACCTGCACTAAACCCCCTGGACCAGGAGTTTTACACCATAATAACATGTATGATGAAGACCTGCACTAAACCCCCTGGACCAGGAGTTTTACATCATAATAACATGTATGATGAAGACCTGCACTAAACCCCCTGGACCAGGAGTTTTACATCATAATGACATGTATGATGAAGACCTGCACTAAACCCCCTGGACCAGGAGTTTTACACCATAATAACATGTATGATGAAGACCTGCACTAAACCCCTGGACCAGGAGTTTTACACCATAATAACATGTATGATGAAGACCTGCACTAAACCCCTAGACCAGGAGTTTTACACCATAATAACATGTATGATGAAGACCTGCACTAAACCCCTGGACCAGGAGTTTTACATCATAATAACATGTATGATGAAGACCTGCACTAAACCCCACCAGGAGTTTACACCATAAGAACATGGTGATGAAGACCTGCACTAAAACCCCCTGGACCAGGAGTTTTACACCATAATAACATGTATGATGAAGACCTGCACTAAACCCCCCTGGTTTACACCATAATAACATGTATGTTGAAGACCTGACAACCATCAGAGCAACAACTCACCCTGCGACAGCGATAGTTCCCCAGGGTCTTCTGCCATTTTTGTACTGGAGACAGGACTCAAAACCAAGCTCTGTCTGTGAGGGAGGAAGACACGCTGCAGGGAGAGAGAGAGACAGAGAGAGAGAGGAGAGACAGAGAGAGGGGTAGAGAGACAGAGAGAGAGGGAGAGAGGGAGAGAGAGAGAGCGAGAGAGAGAGAGCGAGAGAGCGAGAGAGAGACAGAGAGAGCGAGAGAGACAGAGAGAGAGAGGGAGACAGAGAGCGAGAGAGACAGAGACAGAGAGGGAGAGAGAGAGAAGGAATCATTTGGTCTAGTGGGTAACGTTAAAGAGCTTATCATCAGTAGAAACAATAGAGCGTTCTCCCCGCCTGTTTCAGTTCAAATCAGAGGGGAAGAGGATATAGTTGGTGAAACCCTGGTCTACAAAACATACAACCACCCTCAGCCTGGGTACGAATCCCGACTCCACCGTACAGGTACGTCCCTCTTATCGCTATATTTTCCCCACTCAAGTCTGCTACCAAATAACCCCTGTCCCAATAAAGGGAGATAGTTTGTAACAGGTGGTTTGACTTGGCGCAAATGATTAGTTAGCCAAGAAGTCGCCTTACTGGTAACGTTAGCTAGCTAGCCAGCTAACATTAGCAACATTTGGGTTCGGGGACACCACAACCAAACTATAAACGCGTAGATAATTGAAATACCCGGTTTAAGGAAGTATATACAGATATTATATAACTATACCCGTGTTGTTTCTAGGCAACAATACCTTCATTTTTGTAGAGTGTTTTAGTCTTGAGTAAATCTTCACCAAAGCATCGCTGCAAATTCGTGTCTATATCCCAGAATGCTTCACTCCTCAGCGTCCGCATATCCAACGAAGCGATGTCATGGCAACAGCCAATGAGCGCCGCTCTGGAGCGTCTTCCTGTTTGGACCAGCAGATGCCAGTCAAATACCGGTGTTTCGCTTACAAACATGGGTCTTCACAAAATATTCGTACCTGTTTGAATTATTCCACATTTTGTTGTTTTACAGCCTGACTTCAACATTGATTTACATAGATTTTCTTTTAAATCTCACCCATATACACACACACACACACACACACACAATACCCCCTTAATAATGACATATTGAAAATGAAATACAGATCTCATTTACAACCAAATGTATTCCTCACATGCTTCGTAAAACAACAGGTGTAGAATAACAGTGAAATGCTTACTTAGTCTGTTTTACGAAGCATATGAAAAATAACATTTGATTTGATTTAATAATTAGTTACACTTGAATATATTAAATGAATATAAGTGAGAAACAGGCTCAAAATGTAGATAACAATGCAGAGAGAAAGTAATTATTAAAATAAAACTACAAGTTATAATACACAATGAATAAGGATAACATGGCTATATACACGGGGTACCAGTACTGAGTCATTTACAGGGGTACTAGGTAATAACATGGCTATATACACAGGGTACCAGTACTGAGTCATTTACAGGGGTACTAGGTAATAACATGGCTATATACACAGGGTACCAGTACTGAGTCATTTACAGGGGTACTAGGTAATAACATGGCTATATACACGGGGTACCAGTACTGAGTCATTTACAGGGGTACTAGGTAATAACATGGCTATATACACAGGGTACCAGTACTGAGTCATTTACACGGGTACTAGGTAATAACATGGCTATATACACGGGGTACCAGTACTGAGTCATTTACAGGGGTACTAGGTAATAACATGGCTATATACACGGGGTACCAGTACTGAGTCATTTACAGGGGTACTAGGTAATAACATGGCTATATACACGGGGTACCAGTACTGAGTCATTTACAGGGTACTAGGTAATAACATGGCTATATACACGGGGTACCAGTACTGAGTCATTTACAGGGGTACTAGGTAATAACATGGCTATATACACAGGGTACCAGTACTGAGTCATTTACAGGGGTACTAGGTAATAACATGGCTATATACACAGGGTACCAGTACTGAGTCATTTACAGGGGTACTAGGTAATAACATGGCTATATACACAGGGTACCAGTACTGAGTCATTTACAGGGGTACTAGGTAATAACATGGCTATATACACAGGGTACCAGTACTGAGTCATGTACAGGGGTACTAGGTAATAACATGGCTATATACACAGGGTACCAGTACTGAGTCATTTACAGGGGTACTAGGTAATAACATGGCTATATACACAGGGTACCAGTACTGAGTCATTTACAGGGGTACTAGGTAATAACATGGCTATATACACAGGGTACCAGTACTGAGTCATTTACACGGGTACTAGGTAATAACATGGCTATATACACAGGGTACCAGTACTGAGTCATTTACAGGGGTACTAGGTAATAACATGGCTATATACACAGGGTACCAGTACTGAGTCATTTACAGGGGTACTAGGTAATAACATGGCTATATACACGGGGTACCAGTACTGAGTCATTTACAGGGGTACTAGGTAATAACATGGCTATATACACAGGGTACCAGTACTGAGTCGATGTGCAGGGGTACTAGGTAATAACATGGCTATATACACAGGGTACCAGTACTGAGTCGATGTGCAGGGGTACTAGGTAATAACATGGCTATATACACAGGGTACCAGTACTGAGTCATTTACAGGGGTACTAGGTAATAACATGGCTATATACACGGGGTACCAGTACTGAGTCATTTACAGGGGTACTAGGTAATAACATGGCTATATACACGGGGTACCAGTACTGAGTCATTTACAGGGGTACTAGGTAATAACATGGCTATATACACGGGGTACCAGTACTGAGTCATTTACAGGGGTACTAGGTAATAACATGGCTATATACACAGGGTACCAGTACTGAGTCATTTACAGGGGTACTAGGTAATAAAATGGCTATATACACGGGGTACCAGTACTGAGTCATTTACAGGGGTACTAGGTAATAACATGGCTATATACACAGGGTACCAGTACTGAGTCATTTACAGGGGTACTAGGTAATAACATGGCTATATACACAGGGTACCAGTACTGAGTCATTTACAGGGGTACTAGGTAATAACATGGCTATATACACAGGGTACCAGTACTGAGTCATTTACAGGGGTACTAGGTAATAACATGGCTATATACACAGGGTACCAGTACTGAGTCATTTACAGGGGTACTAGGTAATAACATGGCTATATACACAGGGTACCAGTACTGAGTCATTTACAGGGGTACTAGGTAATAACATGGCTATATACACAGGGTACCAGTACTGAGTCATTTACAGGGGTACTAGGTAATAACATGGCTATATACACAGGGTACCAGTACTGAGTCATTTACAGGGGTACTAGGTAATAACATACACAGGGTAAAGGATAGATAATAGACAGTAACAGCAGCATACTGTAGGTAGGGGTAAAGGATAGATAATAGACAGTAACAGCAGTATACTGTAGGTAGGGGTAAAGGATAGATAATAGACAGTAACAGCAGTATACTGTAGGTAGGGGTAAAGGATAGATAATAGACAGTAACAGCAGTATACTGTAGGTAGGGGTAAAGGATAGATAATAGACAGTAACAGCAGTATACTGTAGGTAGGGGTAAAGGATAGATAATAGACAGTAACTGCAGTATACTGTAGGTAGGGGTAAAGGATAGATAATAGACAGTAACAGCAGTATACTGTAGGTAGGGGTAAAGGATAGATAATAGACAGTAACAGCAGTATACTGTAGGAAGGGGTAAAGGATAGATAATAGACAGTAACAGCAGTGTACTGTAGGTAGGGGTAAAGGATAGATAATAGACAGTAACAGCAGTGTACTGTAGGTAGGGGTAAAGGATAGATAATAGACAGTAACAGCAGTGTACTGTAGGTAGGGGTAAAGGATAGATAATAGACAGTAACAGCAGTATACTGTAGGTAGGGGTAAAGGATAGATAATAGACAGTAACAGCAGTATAGTGTAGGTAGGGGTAAAGGATAGATAATAGACAGTAACAGCAGTATACTGTAGGTAGGGGTAAAGGATAGATAATAGACAGTAACAGCAGTATACTGTAGGTAGGGGTAAAGGATAGATAATAGACAGTAACAGCAGTATACTGTAGGTAGGGGTAAAGGATAGATAATAGACAGTAACAGCAGTATACTGTAGGTAGGGTAAAGGATAGATAATAGACAGTAACAGTATACTGTAGGTAGGGGTAAAGGATAGATAATAGACAGTAACAGCAGTATACTGTAGGTAGGGGTAAAGGATAGATAATAGACAGTAACAGCAGTATACTGTAGGTAGGGGTAAAGGATAGATAATAGACAGTAACAGTATACTGTAGGTAGGGGTAAAGGATAGATAATAGACAGTAACAGCAGTATACTGTAGGTAGGGGTAAAGGATAGATAATAGACAGTAACAGCAGTATACTGTAGGTAGGGGTAAAGGATAGATAATAG
>NW_027038602.1:0-33636 GCF_034236695.1 Oncorhynchus nerka
AGTCCAACGGACGTGCAGTGCAGTCCAACGACGCGTAGTCCAACGGCGCAGGCAGTCCAACGGCGCGTAGCAGTGCAGTCCAACGACGCGCAGTGCAGTCCAACGACGTGCAGCGCAGTCCAACGACGTGCAGTGACGCGCAGCAGCCAACGACGCAGCAGCAGTCCAACGACGTGCGCAGTCCAACGACGCAGTGCATAGCGCAGTCCAACGACGCAGCGCAGTCCAACGACGCAGCGCAGTCCAACGACGTGCAGCGTAGTCCAACGACGTGCAGCGTAGTCCAACGACGTGCAGCGCAGTCCAACGACGCACAGCGCAGTCCAACGGCGTGCAGTGCAGTCCAACGACGCATAAGCGCAGTCCAACGGCGTGTAGTCCAACGGCGCACAGCGCAATCCAACGACGCAGCGCAGTCCAACGACGCGCAGTGCAGTCCAACGAGCGCAGTGACGTGCAGTGCAGTCCAACGACGCACAGCGCAGTCCAACGACGCAGCGTCCAACGGCAGCGCAGTCCAACGACGCAGTCCAGCGCAGCGCAGCATAACGACGTGCAGACCAACGGCGCAGTAGTCCAACGGTGCAGTGCAGTCCAACGACGCGCAGCGCAGTCCAACGACGTGCAGCGCAGTCCAACGGCGCGCAGCGCAGTCCAACGACGTGCAGCGCAGTCCAACGACGCAGCGACGTGCAGCGTAGTCCAACGACGCGTGGCGTAGTCCAACGGCGTGCAGTGCAGTCCAACGGCGTGCGGCAGTCCAACGGCGTAGTCCAACGGTGCGCAGGCAGTCCAACGACGTGCAGTGCAGTCCAACGGCAGTAGTCCATCGACGTGCAGCGCAGTCCAAACGGCAGCGGGTCCAACGGCGTGCAGTCCAACGGGCGCAGTCCAACGGCGTCCAACGACAGTGCAGTCCAACGACGTGTAGTCCAATGATGTGTAGATCAAATGAGTAGTCCAACGACGCAGTGCAGTCCAACGGCGTGCAGTGCAGTCCAACGACGTGCAGTGCAGTCCAACGACGTGCAGTGTCCAACGATGCCGAACGGTGCAGTCCAACGACGCAGTGCAGTCCAACGGCGCAGTGCAGTGCAGTCCAACGGCGTAGTAGTCCAACGGCGCAGTGCAGTCCAACGGCGCAGCGCAGTCCAACGGCGCAGTGACAGTCCAACGATGCATAGTCCAACGTGCAGTCCAACGACGCGCAGCGCAGTCCAACGGCGTGTAGTGCAGTCCAACGGCGTGCAGTCCAACGGCGTGCAGTAGCATCCAACGGCAGACCAACGGCGTGTAGACAGTGTAGTGAGTCCAACGTGTAGTGCAGTGTGTAGCATAGTCTAAGTCCAACGGCGACCAACGAGCAGTAGTCCAACGATGCGTATGACAGTGTATTCAACGATGCAGTGTAGACCAACGGTAGTGCAGTGACGTCTAAATGATAGCAGTCCAACGCAGACTAACGATAGTGCAGTCCAACGGCAGTGCAGTCCAACGGCGTGCAGTGCAGTCCAACGACGTGCAGTCCAACGACGACGCAGTCCAAACGGCGCAGTCCAACGGCAGGCAGTCCGAACGGCGTAGTCCAACGGCGTGCAGTGCAGTCCAACGACGTGCAGCAGCATAAACGACGCAGCGACGCACAGTGCAGTCCAACGACGCAGCGCAGTCCAACGATTTACAGCGCAGTCCAACGACGTGCAGCGCAGTCCAACGGCGCGCAGTCCAACGACGCGTGCAGTCCAACAGCAGTGCAGTCCAACGACGTCCAAGACGGTGCAGTCCGAACGACGCAGCGCAGTCCAACGACGCGCAGCGTACAGTCCAACGGCGACGCAGTGCAGTCCAACGGCACGCAGTGCAGTCCAACGGCGTGCATCCAACGACGTGCAGTCCAACGGCGACGTGCAGTGCAGTCCAACGTCCAACGACGTGCAGCAGTCCAACGACGCAGCGTAGTCCGACGGCAGTGCAGTCCAACGACGCGCAGTCCAACGACGCGCAGCGCAGTCCAACGCAGCGCAGTCCAACGGCGCAGTGCAGAACGGTGCAGCGCAGTCCAACGGGCGCAGCGACGGGCAGTGCAGACCAACGGCAGTCCAACGACAGTCCAACGGTGCAGCAGTCCAACGACGTGCAGTGCAGTCCAACGACGCGCAGCGCAGTCCAACGGTGCAGTGGCAAAGTCCAACGACGCAGACGCAGTCCAACGACGGCAGTGCAGTCCGAACGACGCGCAGTCAACAACGGCAGTCCAACGGCGCAGTCCAACGACGTGCAGACCAACAGCAGTCCAACGACGCAGTGCAGTCCAACGACGTGCAGCGCAGTCCAACGACGTGCAGCAAGTAGTAGTCCAACAGGCAGTCCAACGGCGTGCAGCAGTCCAACGGCGTGCAGCGCAGTCCAACGGCGTACAGCAGCGCAGTCCAACGGCGTGCAGTCCGACGATGCGCAGTAGCCTAACGGCGTAACGACGGCAGCAGTCCAACGACGTGCAGTAGTCCAACGCAGCGCAGCAGTCCAACGACGTGCAGCGCAGTCCAACGACGTGCAGTAGTCCAACGGCGTGCAGACCAACGGTGCGCAGCGCAGTCCAACGATGCAGCAGTCCAACGGCGCAGTCCAACGACGTGCGCAGTCCACGGCGTGCAGTAGTCCAACGGTGCGTAGTGCAGTCCAACGACGTGCAGTGCAGTCCAACGACGTGCAGTGTGTCCAACGACGTGCAGACCAACGGCATGCAGTGCAGTCCAACGGTGCAGTAGCAGTCCAACGGTGCAGCAGCAGTCCAACGACGCATGCAGTCCAACGACGTGCAGTGATGCAGTGACGCAGCGCAGTCCAACGACGTGCGCAGTCCAACGGCGCGTAGTAGTCCAACGGCGCAGCAGTCCAACGCGCAGCAGTCCAACGGTGCGTGCAGCGACGGGCAGTGCGTAGCACAGTCCAACGGCGCGCAGCGCAGTCCAACGGTAACGTAGTCCAACGGCGTGTAGTGTATCTATGGTGCAACGACGTGCAGCGCAGTCCAACGGCGTGCAGTCCAACGGCGCAGTCCAACGACGTAGTCCAACGACGTGCAGCAGTCCAACGACGTGCAGCGTGCAGTCCAACGGCGACGTATCCAACGAGTGCAGTCCAACGGGCGCAGCGAGTGCAGTCCAACGGCGCAGCGACGGCAGTGCAGTCCAACGGCGCAGCGCGCAGTCCAACGACAGTCCAACGGCGTGCGGTCCAACGACGCAACGGCGCAGTCAACGAACGGCAGTCCAACGGCGCGTCCAACGGCGCAGTAGCGCAGAATCAACGACGGCGTGCAGTCCAACGGCACAGCGCAGTCCAACGACGCAGTGCAGACCAACGACGTGCAGTGACATAGTCCAACGGTGCGCAGTGCAGTCCAACGACGTACAGTGCAGTCCAACGACAGACCAACGAGCAGTGCAGTCCAACGACGTGCAGTGCAGTCCAACGACGCGGCGCAGCGCAGTCCAACGGCGGCGCAGTCCAACGACGCATCCAACGGCGCGCAACCAACGGCGCGCAGCGTAGTCCAACGACGTCCAACGGCGCGCAGCGCATAACGACGCAGCGCAGTCCAACGACGGCAGCGCAGTCCAACGACGTACAGCGCAGTCCAACGACGCGCAGCGACAGTCCAGCAGTCCAACGGCGCGCAGTGCAGTCCAACGACGCAGCAGCAGTCCAAACGGCGCAGTGCAGTCCAACGGCGCAGTGCAGTCCAACGGCGTGCAGTGCAGTCCAACGACGCAGTCCAACGGCGCAGCGACGCGCAGCGCAGCGCAGTCCAACGGCGTGTAGCGTAGTCCAACGACGTGTAGTGTAGTCCAACGTGTAGTGAGTCCAACGGCGTGTAGTGTAGTCGAAATGGTGTGTCCAAGTGTAGTCCAATGGTGCAGTCTAACGGTGCAGTCCAACGGCGTGCAGCGACGTGCAGTGCAGTCCAACGCAGTCCACCGGCGCGCAGTCCAAACTAACGATCCAACGACGCAGTGTAGTCCAACGATCCAGCGGCGTAGTAGTCCAACGGCCAGTCCAACGAGATTCAACGACGTAGCATAGTAGCGGTGAACTAACGGCAGAGATCCAACGACAGTGCAGACCAACGACGCAGTCCAACGACGTGCAGTGATGGTGCGTAGTCCAACGACGCAGTGCATGGCGTAGTCCAACGACGCGCAGCGTTCAGTCCAACGACGCAGCGCAGTCCAACGACGTGCAGCGCAGTCCAACGACGCAGTCCAACGCGCAGCGCAGTCCAACGGCGCAGTGCAGTCCAACGGCGTGCAGTCCGCAGTCCAACGGCGCAGTGCAGTCCAACGGCAGTAGTGCAGACCAACGGCGTGCAGTGCAGTCCAACGACGTCCAACGACAGTCCAGCGCAGTCCAAATGGCATAGTCCAACGACGCAGTGCAGATCAACGACGCAGCGTAGTCCAACGACGGGCAGCGCAGTCCAACGACGTGCAGCATAGTCCAACGACGTGCAGCAGTCCAACGGCGTGCAGTGCAGTCCAACGGTGCGCAGCGCAGTCCAACGGGCAGTGACGGCAACGAGCAGTGCAGTCCAACGGTGCAGCGCAGTCCAACGACGCGCAGTGCAGTCCAACGACGCAGTGCAGTCCAACGACGTGCAGAGTCCAACGACGTGCAGACCAACGACGCAGTGCAGTCCAACGACGGCAGTGACAACGAGCAGCAGTCCAACGGCAGCGCAGACCAACGCGCGCACGGCGTGCAGTCCAACGACGGGCAGCGCAGTCCAACGACGTCCAAGCGCAGTCCAACGACGTGCAGCGCAGTCCAACGGCGCACGCAGTCCAACGGCGCGACGTAGTCCAAGTGCAGTCCAACGACGCGCAGTCCAACGACGTGACCAAACGACGTGCAGCAAGCAGTCCAACGACGCAGTGCGCAGTCCAACGGCGTGCAGCAGTCCAACGATGCAGTGAGTCCAACGACGGCAGCGCAGTCCAACGACGCAGTGAACCAACGGCAGTGCAGTCCAACGACGTGCAGTGCAGTCCAACGGGCAGCAGTCCAACGGCGTGCAGTCCAACGGCGCAGCGCAGTCCAACGGCGCAGCGCAGTCCAACGGCGTGCAGTGCAGTCCAACGGACGTGCAGTCCAACGGTGCAGTCCAACGACGCAGTAGTCCAACGGACGCAGTCCAACGACAGTCCAACGGCGTGCAGTCCAACGGCGTGCAGTGCAGTCCAACGACGCAGCGCAGTCCAACGGCGCAGCAGTCCAACGGCGTGCAGTGCAGTCCAACGCGCAGTGCAGTCCAACGACGCAGTGCAGTCCAACGGCGCAGTCCAACGGTGACCAACAGCGTAGTCCAACGGCAGTGACGCAGTCCAACGGCGCAGCACGTGCAGTGCAGTCCAACGGCGCAGCAGTCCAACGGTGCAGCAGTCCAACGACAGTGCAGTCCAACGACAGTGCAGTCAGTCCAACGACGGCAGTGCAGTCCAACGCAGCGCAGTCCAACGGCGTGCAGTCCAACGGTGAGTAGCAGTCCAACGACGTGCAGTCCAACGCGCAGTCCAACAGTGTAGACGCAGTAGTCCAACGACGTGCAGTGCAGTCCAACGACGTGCACGGCGCAGTCCAACGACGCAGTGCAGTCCAACGACGTGCAGTCCAGACGCAGTCCAACGACGCAGTGCAGTCCAAGTAGCAGTCCAACGGCGTAGCGCAGTCCACGACGCGCAGTGCAGTCCAACGGTGCAGCGCAGTCCAACGACGCAGCGCAGTCCAACGGGCAGCAGTCCAACGACGCAGTGCAGTCCAACGACGGCAGTGCAGTCCAACGACAGTGCAGTCCAACGACGTGCAGCAGTCCAACGGTGCAGTGCAGTCCAACGACGTGCAGCGCAGTCCAACGACGTGCAGCGACGTGTCCAGACGCAGTCCAACGACGCGCAGCGCATAGTCCAACGACGCAGTGCAGTCCAAACAGACAGTCCAACGACGCAGTCCAACGACGCAGTGCAGCAGTCCAACGACGTGCAGTGCAGTCCAACGACGTGCAGTGTAGTCCAACGATGCAGTGCAGTCCAACGACGTGCGTGCAGCAGTCCAACGACGTGCAAGTCCAACGCGTGCAGTGCAGTCCAACGACGGCGCAGTCCAACGACGCAGTGCAGTCCAACGACGTGCAGCAGTCCAACGACGTGCACGAAGCGTAACGAACGGCGTGCGCAGTCCAACGACGCAGTGCAGTCCAACGGCGCAGCGCAGTCCAACGCGTGCGCAGTCCAAGCAGTGCAGTCCAACGGCGCGTAGCGCAGTCCAACGGCGCAGTGCAGTCCAACGACGTGCAGCAGTCCAACGACGGCGCAGCAGTCCAACGACGCAACGACGTGCAGTGCAGTCCAACAGTGCAGTCCAACGATGCAGCAGTGCAGTCCAACGACGTGCAGTGCAGTCCAACGACGCAGTCCAACGATGCAGTGCAGTCCAACGACGCAGTGAGTCCAACGTGCAGTGCAGTCCAACGACAGTGCAGCGCAGTCCAACGGCGCGCAGTCCAACGGGCAGCGCAGTCCAACGGCGTGCAGCGCAGTCCAACGGCGCAGCAGTCCAACGACGCAGCGCAGTCCAACGAACGCAGCGCAGTCCAACGACGTGCAGTGACGCAGCAGTCCAACGACGGCAGTGCAGTCCAACGGCAGTCCAACGTGCAGTCCAACGACGCGTAGCAACGGTGCAGCAGTCCAACGACGCGCAGTGCAGTCCAACGGCGCAGTGCAGTCCAACGGCGTGCAGTGCAGTCCAACGACGTGCAGTGCAGTCCAACGGCGTGCAGCAGTCCAAACGATGCAGTGTCCAACGTGCAGTAGAGTCCAACGATGCAGTGCAGTCCAACGACGTGCAGTGCAGTGCAGTCCAACGACGTGCAGTGACGGGTCAGGCAGTCCAACGGTGCAGTGCAGTCCAACGACGCAGAGTCCAACGATGCAGTGCAGTCCAACGGCGCAGTCCAACGACGTGCAGTGCAGTCCAACGACGCAGCAGTCCAACGACGGCGCAGTCCAACGACGTGCAGCGCAGTCCAACGACGCAGTAGCAGTCCAACGGCGTGCAGCGCAGTCCAACGACGCAGCGCAGTCCAACGACGCAGTCCAACGACGTGCAGCGCAGCAGTCCAACGACAACGACAGTGCAGTCCAACGACGTGCAGCGCAGTCCAACGACGCAGCGCAGTCCAACGATGCAGTGCAGTCCAACGACGTGCAGCAGTCCAACGACGTGCAGCAGTCCAACGACGTGCAGTGCAGTCCAACGACGTCCAGCCTATAGTCCAACGACGTCCAACGGCGTAGTCCAACGACGTGCAGCAGTCCAACGACGCAGCGCAGTCCAAGCGACGTGCAGTCCAACGACGTCCAACGACGTGCAGTCCAACGCAGCGCAGCGTGCAGTGCAGTCCAACGACGCAGTGCAGTCCAACGACGCAGCAGTCCAACGACAGTGCAGTCCAAACGACGACGCAGTGCAGTCCAACGACGCAGTGCAGTCCAACGACGCAGTGTAGTCCAACGACGCACAGCGCAGTCCAACGACGTAGCAGTGCAGTCCAACGACGTGCAGTGCAGTCCAACGACGGCAGTCCAACGACGCAGTGCAGTCCAACGACGTGCAGTGCAGTCCAACGACGCAGCGACGCAGTCCAACGACGTGCAGTCCAACGTGACGTGCAGTGCAGTCCAACGACGCGAGTGCAGTCCAACGCAGCGCAGTCCAACGACGCAGTGCAGTCCAACGACGTGCAGTCCAACGACGTGCAGTGCAGTCCAACGACGTGCAGCGCAGTCCAACGGCGCAGCGCAGTCCAACGACGCGCAGTGCAGTCCAACGACGCAGCGCAGTCCAACGACGTGCAGCGCAGTCCAACAGTCCAACGGCGTCACGCGCAGTCCAACGACGCAGCGCAGTCCAACGACGCAGCGCAGTCCAACGACGCACAGCGCAGTCCAACGCAGTCCAACGCGCAGTCCAACGACGCAGCGACGCAGCGCAGTCCAACGACGTGCAGTGCAGTCCAACGACGCAGTGCAGTCCAACGACGCAGTGCAGTCCAACGACGTGCAGCGCAGTCCAACGACGCAGTGATGCAGTGCAGACGGCAACGACAGTGCAGTCCAACGACGTGCAGTGCAGTCCAACGACGCATAGCAGCAGTCCAACGACGTGCAGCGCAGTCCAACGACGTCCAACGTAGTCCAACAACGACGCAGCGCAGTCCAACGACGCAGTGCAGTCCAACGAAGTCCAACGCGCAGCGCAGGCAGCAGTCCAACGACGTGCAGTGCAGTCCAACGACGTGCAGTGCAGACCAACGCGCAGTCCAACGACGTGCAGTGCAGTCCAACGTGCAGTGCAGTCCAACGACGTGCAGTGCAGTCCAACGAGTCCAACGACGCAGCGCAGTCCAACGACGCAGTGCAGTCCAACGACGATGCGCAGTCCAACGACGTGCAGCAGTCCAACGGTGCAGTCCAACGACAGCAGCGTAGAAACGCAGCGTCCAACGGCAGTCCAACGACGCAGTGCAGTCCAACGACGACGCAGCGCAGTCCAACGACGTGAGCAGTGCAGTCCAACGACGTGCAGTCCAACGATGCAGCGCAGTCCAACGACGCAGCAGTCCAACGGTGCGCGCAGTCCAACGACGCAGCGCAGTCCAACGACGTGCAGTGCAGTCCAACGACGCAGCAGTCCAACGGCGCGCAGTGCAGTCCAACGACGCAGCGCAGTCCAACGACGTGCAGCGCAGTCCAACGACGTGCAGTCCAACGCAGTGCAGTCCAACGACGCAGCGCAGTCCAACGACGCAGCGCAGTCCAACGACGCAGCGCAGTCCAACGACGTGCAGAGTCCAACGACGCAGCGCAGTCCAACGACGCAGCGCACCAACGGTGCGTAGTCCAACGACGTGCAGCGCAGTCCAACGACGCACGCAGTCCAACGACGTGCAGCGCAGTCCAACGGTGCAGTGCAGTCCAACGGCAGTGCAGTCCAACGGGCAGCAGCAGTCCAACGACGCAGCGCAGTCCAACGACGCAGATCCGAACGGCGCAGGCAGTCCAACGACGGCAGTGCAGTCCAACGACGGCAGCGCAGTCCAAACGGCAGACGGCAGTCCAACGATGCAGTGCAGTCCAACGGTGTCCAACGAGTCCAACGGCGGCAGTGCAGTCCAACGGCAGCGCAGTAGAACGACGGCAGTCCAACGCAGCAGCAGTCCAACGACGCAGTGCAGTCCAACGGCGTGCAGTGCAGTCCAACGGCGCAGTCCAACGGTGCAGTGCAGTCCAACGACGTGCAGCGCAGTCCAACGGCGTGCAGTGCAGTCCAACGACGTCCAGTCCAACGACGCAGCGCAGTCCAACGACGTGCAGCGCAGTCCAACGACGGCAGTGCAGTCCAACGACGTCGCAGCGTGCAGTCCAACGACGTGCAGCGCAGTCCAACGACGCAGTGCAGTCCAAACGGCGTGCAGTCCAACGGGCAGTGCAGTCCAACGACGCAGTGCAGTCCAACGACGGGCAGTGCAGTCCAACGACGCAGTGCAGTCCAACGGCGTGCAGTCCAACGGACGCAGTCCAACGTGCAGCGCAGTCCAACGACGCAGTCCAACGGCGCAGTGCAGTCCAACGGTGCAGTGCAGTCCAACGACGCAGCGCAGTCCAACGACGTGCAGTCCAACGACGTGCAGCAGTCCAACGGCGTGCAGTGCAGTCCAACGACGTGCAGTGCAAGTCCAACGACGTGCAGTCCAAGCGACGCAGCAGTCCAACGGCGCAGTGTCCAACGACGCAGTGCAGTCCAACGACGCAGTGCAGTCCAACGACGTGCATGTGTAGCATAGTCCAACGGTGCAGCAGTCCAACGACGTGCAGCGCAGTCCAACGACGTGCAGTCCAACGACGTGCAGTGCAGTCCAACGACAGTGCAGCAGTCCAACGACGCAGCAGTCCAACGGTGCAGCGCAGTCCAACGACGTGCAGTCCAACGCAGTAGTCCAACGACGTGCAGCAGTCCAACGGCAGTCCAGTGCAGTCCAACGACGGCAGCAGTCCAACGACGTGCAGAGTCCAACGACGTGCAGTGCAGTCCAACGACGCAGTGCAGTCCAACGACGCAGCGCAGTCCAACGACGTGCAGTGCAGTCCAACGACGTGCAGTCCATGCAGTGCAGTCCAACGGTGCAGCGCAGTCCAACGACGTGCAGTGCAGTCCAACGACGCAGTAGACGTGCAGTAGTCCAACGACGTACAGTGCAGTCCAACGACGCAGGCAGACCAACGACGTGCAGCGCAGTCCAACGACGTGCAGTGCAGTCCAACGACGTGCGCAGTCCAACGACGTGCAGTGCAGTCCAACGACGTGCAGCGCAGTCCAACGACGTGCAGCGCAGTCCAACGGCGCGCAGCGCAGTCCAACGACGTGCAGCGCAGTCCAACGACGCAGTGCAGCGCGCAGTCCAACGACGCAAGCGCAGTCCAACGACGGCAGCGCAGTCCAACGACGCAGTCCAACGGCGGGCAGTGCAGTCCAACGTCCAACGACGCAGCAGCGTAGTCCAACGCGCAGTGAGTCCAACGACGTGCAGTCCAACGTAGTCCAACGGTGCAGCAGTCCAACGACGCAGTCCAGTGCAGTCCAACGACGTGTAGGCGTGCAGTGCAGTCCAACGACGTACAGTGCAGTCCAACGACGTGCAGTGCAGTCCAACGACGCAGTGCAGTCCAACGGCGTGCAGCGCAGTCCAACGCGTGCAGCGCAGTCCAACGGCGCAGTGCAGTCCAACGACGCAGTGACGGGCAGTAGTCCAACGACGCAGTGCAGTCCAACGGCGTAGCATGGCAGCGCAGTGTAGTCCAACGACGTGCAGCAGTCCAACGACGCAGCGCAGTCCAACGACGCAGTGCAGTCCAACGACGTGCAGTGCAGTCCAACGACGTGCAGTGCAGTCCAACGTCCAACGTGCAGCGCAGTCCAACGACGTGCAGCGCAGTCCAACGACGTGCAGTGCAGTCCAACGACGCAGTCCAACGTGCAGTGCAGTCCAACGACGTCCAACGACGCAGTGCAGTCCAACGACGTGCAGTGCAGTCCAACGACGCGCAGCGCAGTCCAACGACGCAGTCCAACGGTGCAGCGCAGTCCAACGACGCAGCGCAGTCCAACGACGCAGACCAACGCAGTCCAACGACGTGCAGCGCAGTCCAACGACGTGCAGCGCAGTCCAACGACGCGCAGTGCAGTCCAACGACGTGCAGCGCAGTGCAGTCCAACGACGCAGCGCAGTCCAACGACGCAGTGACGGGCAGTCCAACAACGTGCAGTCCAACGACGTGCAGTCCAACGGCGTGCAGCGCAGTCCAACGACGTGCAGCGCAGTCCAACGACGCAGCGCAGTCCAACGACGCGCAGTCCAACGACGCAGCGCAGTCCAACGGCGCAGCGCAGTCCAACGACGCGCAGCGTCCAACGGCGCAGTGCAGTCCAACGAGCGCAGTGCAGTCCAACGACAGCAGCGCAGTCCAACGACGGCAGTGCAGTGCAGTCCAACGCAGTGCAGTCCAACGGCGCAGTGCAGTCCAACGGCGTGCAGCGCAGTCCAACGGCGTAGTCCAACGACGTGCAGTCCAACGACGTGCAGTGCAGTCCAACGACGGCAGCGCAGTCCAACGACGCGCAGCGCAGTCCAACGACGCAGTGCAGTCCAACGGCGGCACGGCGCAGTCCAACGGCGTGCAGCGCAGTCCAACGGCGCAGCAGCAGTCCAACGGCAGTGCAGTCCAACGGGTGCAGTGCAGTCCAACGTCCAACGTGCAGTCCAACGGCGCAGCGCAGTCCAACGACGCAGCAGTCCAACGGTGCAGCGCAGTCCAACGACGTGCGCAGTCCAACGGCAGCGCAGTCCAACGGCGCAGCGCAGTCCAACGGCGCGCAGTGCAGTCCAACGACGTGACGCAGTGCAGTCCAACGGACGCAGTGCAGTCCAACGGCGCGCAGTCCAACAGTGCAGTCCAACGGCGTGCAGCGCAGTCCAACGGCGTGCAGTGCAGTCCAACGGCAGTCCAACGACGCAGTCCAACGGCGCAGTGCAGTCCAACGGCGCAGTCCAACGACGCAGTGCAGTCCAACGATGCGCAGCAGTCCAACGCGTGCAGCGCAGTCCAACGGCGCAGCGCAGTCCAACGACGTGCAGCAGTCCAACGACGCAGTCCAACGACGTGTCCAACGACGTGCAGCGCAGTCCAACGGTGACGTGCAGTGCAGTCCAACGGCAGCGCAGTCCAACGACGTGCAGTCCAACGACGTGCAGTCCAACGATGCAGTGCAGTCCAACGACGTGCAGCGCAGTCCAACGACGTGCAGTGCAGTCCAAACGGCGCAGTCCAACGGCGCAGTGCAGTCCAACGACGCAGTGCAGTCCAACGACGCAGTGCAGTCCAACGGCGTGCAGCGCAGTCCAACAGCAGCGCAGTCCAACGGCGCAGCAGTCCAACGACGCAGCGCAGTGCAGTCCAACGACGCAGTGCAGTCCAACGACGCAGCGCAGTCCAACGGCGCAGAGCAGTGCAGTCCAACGACGCGTGCAGTCCAACGGCGCAGTGCAGTCCAACGCGCAGCGCAGTCCAACGGCGTGCAGTGCAGTCCAACGGCGCAGTGCAGTCCAACGGCGCAGCAGTGCAGTCCAACGAGCGCAGTCCAACGGCGCGCGCAGTCCAACGGCGCAGTGCAGTCCAACGGCGCAGTGCAGTCCAACGGCGTGCAGTGCAGTCCAACGGCGTGCAGTGCAGTCCAACGACAGTGCAGTCCAACGACGCAGTCCAACGGCGCGGCGCAGCGCAGTCCAACGTAGTCCAACGGTGCGCAGTCCAACGACGCAGTGCAGTCCAACGCAGTCCAACGGCGTGCAGTCCAACGACGTGCAGTCCAACGGCGTGCAGTGCAGTCCAACGGTGCAGTCCAACGACGTGCAGCGCAGTCCAACGACGCAGCAGTGCAGTCCAACGACGCAGCGCAGTCCAACGGCGTGCAGCGCAGTCCAACGACGTGCAGTGCAGTCCAACGGTGCAGCGTAGTCCAACGCAGTGCAGTCCAACGCAGCAGTCCAACGGCGCGCAGTGCAGTCCAACGACGAT
Organism: Oncorhynchus nerka; assembly: GCF_034236695.1. Taxonomy (NCBI): domain Eukaryota; kingdom Metazoa; phylum Chordata; class Actinopteri; order Salmoniformes; family Salmonidae; genus Oncorhynchus; species Oncorhynchus nerka. The sequence continues at coordinate 13,194 of NW_027038602.1, forward strand.
GCAGTGCAGTCCAACGACGTGCAGTAGTCCAAACGTGCAGCAGATCCAACGACGTGCAGTGCAGTCCAACGACGTGCAGTGCAGTCCAACGACGGCAGTGCAGTCCAACGGCGTGCAGTGCAGTCCAAACGGCGTCCAAGTGCAGTCCAACGGCGCGCAGTGCAGTCCAACGGCGTGAGTCCAACGGCGCAGTGCAGTCCAACGACGCAGTGCAGTCCAACGACGGCAGTCCAACGACGTGCAGTGCAGTCCAACGACGTGCAGTGCAGTCCAACGGCGCAGTCCAACGACGTGCAGTCCAACGCGTGCACGCAGTCCAACGACGCAGCAGTCCAACGGCGTGCAGTGCAGTCCAACGGCAGTGCAGTGCAGTCCAACGGCGCAGCGCAGTCCAACGACGTGCAGCGCAGTCCAACGCAGCGACGTGCAGCGCAGTCCAACGACGTGCAGTGCAGTCCAACGGCGCAGCACGTGACAGTCCAACGGTCCAACGACGCAGCGCAGTCCAACGGCAGTCCAACGACGCAGCGCAGTCCAACGGCGCAGTGCAGTCCAACGCGCGCAGTCCAACGACGCAGTGCAGTCCAACGGCGTGCAGTGCAGTCCAACGACGTGCAGTGCAGTCCAACGACGCGCAGCGCAGTCCAACGACGTGCAGCGCAGTCCAACGGCGCAGTGACGCAGTGCAGTCCAACGGCGCAGTGCAGTCCAACGGCGCAGTCCAACGACGCGCAGTGCAGTCCAACGGCAGTGCAGTCCGCAGTGCAGTCCAACGACGCAGCGCAGTCCAACGACGGCAGTGAGTCCAACGGCGCAGCGTAGTCCAACGGTGCAGTCCAGTCCAACGGCGTAGTCCAACGACGCAGCAGTCCAACGACGTGCAGCGCGTCCAACGGCGCAGTGCAGTCCAACGACGCAGTGCAGTCCAACGACGTGCAGTCCAAGCGCAGTCCAACGGCAGTCCAACGACGTGCAGCGCAGTCCAACGACGTCCAACGGCGCAGTCCAACGGGCGTCCAGTCCAACGGCGCGTGCAGTAGTCCAACGACGTGCAGTGCAGTCCAACGACGCAGTGCAGTCCAACGACGGCAGTGCAGTCCAACGACGCGCAGTGCAGTCCAACGACGGCAGTCCAAGCGCAGTCCAACGGCGCAGTCCAACGACGCAGCGCAGTCCAACGGCGCAGCGCAGTCCAACGACGTGCAGCGCAGTCCAACGGACGCAGCGCAGTCCAACGGCAGTGCAGCAGTCCAACGACGGCAGCGCAGTCCAACGACGTGCAGTGCAGTCCAACGGCGTGCAGTGCAGTCCAACGGACGCAGCGCAGTCCAACGGCGTGCAGTGCAGTCCAACGGCGCAGCGCAGTCCAACGACGCGCAGCGCAGTCCAACGGCGCAGTGCAGTCCAACGGCGCAGTGCAGTCCAACGGCAGTAACCAACGGCGCGCAGTCCAACGGCGTGCAGTCCAACGGCGCAGCGCAGTCCAACGGCGTGCAGTGCAGTCCAACGACGCGCAGCGCAGTCCAACGACGTGCAGTGCAGTCCAACGACGCAGCAGTGCAGTGCAGTCCAACGGCAGCGCAGTCCAACGACGCAGTGCAGTCCAACGACGCAGCGCAGTCCAACGACGCAGCGCAGTCCAACGACGCGCAGTGCAGTCCAACGACGCAGTCCAACGGCGTCCAACGCGCAGTGCAGTCCAACGGCAGTCCAACGGTGCAGTGCAGTCCAACGCGCGCAGTGCAGTCCAACGGCGTGCAGTGCAGTCCAACGACGTGCAGCGCAGTCCAACGGCGTGCAGCGCAGTCCAACGGCGTACGACGCAGTCCAACGACGTGCAGTGCAGTCCAACGACGGTGCAGCGCAGTCCAACGGCGCAGTGCAGTCCAACGACGTGCAGTGCAGTCCAAACGAGCGCGTCCAACGAGTGTAGTCCAACGACGTGCAACGAGTCCAATGGCAGTGTAGTCTAATGGATGTGTAGTGTAGTCTAATGATGTGTAGTCTAATGATGTGTAGTGTAGTCTAATGATGTGTAGTGTAGTCTAATGATGTGTAGTATAGTCTAATGATGTGTAGTGTAGTCCAATGGTAGACTAATGATGTGTAGTGTAGTCCAACGTGGTCAGTGTAGTCCAACGAGTGCAGACCAACGATGTGTAGTGCAGTCCAACGACGTGCAGACCAACGACGGCAGCAACAGTCCAACGACGTGCAGCGCAGTCCAACGACGTGCAGTCCAAACGCGCAGTGCAGTCCAACGACGCAGTGCAGTCCAACGACGCAGCGTCCAGTCCAACGACGCAGTGCAGTCCAACGACGTGCAGTCCAACGACGCATGACGCGCAGCGCAGTCCAACGACGTGCAGCGCAGTCCAACGACGTGCAGCGCAGTCCAACGACGCAGCGCGCAGCGCAGTCCAACGACGCAGTGCAGTCCAACGACGTGCAGTCCAACGACGACGGGGCAGTGCAGTCCAACGACGTGCAGTGCAGTCCAACGAGTCCAACGGCGCAGTGCAGTCCAACGACGCAGCAGTCCAACGGCGTGCAGTCCAACGACGTGCAGTGCAGTCCAACGACGCGCAGTGCAGTCCAACGGCGTGCAGTGCAGTCCAACGACGTAGTGCAGTCCAACGACGTGCAGTGCAGTCCAACGCGTGCAGCGCAGTCCAACGACGGCGAGTGCAGTCCAACGACGCAGTGCAGTCCAACGACGCAGTCCAACGACGCAGCGCAGTCCAACGTCCAACGACGTAGTCCAACGGTGCAGCAGTCCAACGACGACAGCGCAGTCCAACGACGTGCAGTGCAGTCCAACGCAGTGCAGTCCAACGACGCAGCGCAGTCCAACGACGCAGTGCAGTCCAACGACGCAGTGCAGTCCAACGGTGCGCAGTCCAACGGCGTGCAGTGCAGTCCAACGACGCAGTGCAGTCCAACGGCGTGCAGTGCAGTCCAACGATGCAGCGCAGTCCAACGGTGCAGTGCAGTCCAAGTGCACAGTCCAACGACGTGCAGTCCAACGGTGCAGTGTAGTCCAACGGCGTGCAGTGCAGTCCAACGGCGGCAGCGCAGTCCAACGGCAGTGCAGTCCAACGGCAGTGCAGTCCAACGACGTGCAGTGCAGACCAACGTGCAGCGCAGTCCAACGGCGCGGCAGTGCAGTCCAAACGCAGCGCAGTCCAAGTGACGTGCACGGCGTAGTCCAACGACGCAGTGCAGTCCAACGACGTGCAGTGCAGTCCAGCGCAGTCCAACGACGCAGCGCAGTCCAACGACGCAGCGCAGTCCAACGACGACGCAGTCCAACGACGCGCAGTCCAACGACGTGCAGTGCAGTCCAACGACGTGCAGTGCGCAGTCCAACGACGCGACCAACGACGCAGTGCAGTCCAACGACGTGCAGTGCAGACCAACGTGCAGCGCAGTCCAACGACGCAGTGCAGTCCAACGACGTGCAGTGCAGTCCAACGACGTGCAGCAGTGCAGTCCAACGACGCAGCGCAGTCCAACGACGTGCAGTGCAGTCCAACGACGCACGCGCAGTCCAACGACGCAGTGCAGTCCAACGACGCAGCGTGCAGTCCAACGACGTGCAGCGCAGTCCAACGGTGCAGTGCAGTCCAACGGCGCAGCGCAGTCCAACGTGCAGCGCAGTCCAACGGGCAGCGCAGTCCAACGACGCAGTAGCAGTGCAGTCCAACGACGTGCAGTGCAGTCCAACGACGTGCAGTGACGGCAGTGCAGTCCAACGACGTGCAGTCCAACGACGCAGCGCAGTCCAACGACGCAGTGCAGTCCAACGACGTGCAGACCAACGCAGCGCAGTCCAACGACGTGCAGTGCAGTCCAACGACGCAGTGCAGTCCAACGGCGCAGCAGTCCAACGGCGTGCGAGTGCAGTCCAACGGCGTGTAGTGACGGGCAGTGCAGTCCAACGATGCAGTAGTGTAGTCCAACGACGTGCAGCAGTCCAACGACGCAGCGCAGTCCAACGACGTGCAGTGCAGTCCAACGATTGCAGTCCAATGATGCAGCGCAGTCCAACGGCGTGCATCCAACAGTGCAGTAGAGTCCAACGACGTGCAGTGCAGTCCAACGGTGGTGTCCAACGTCAGTGCAGTCCAACGACGCAGTGCAGTCCAACGGCGCAGCAGTCCAACGACGCAGCAGTCCAACGACGCAAGTGCAGTCCAACGACGCAGCGCAGTCCAACGACGTGCAGCGCAGTCCAACGTCCAACGACGCATGCAGCGCAGTCCAACGACGTGCAGTCCAACGGCGCAGCAGAGTCCAACGGCGCAGCATAGCGCAGTCCAACGACGCAGCGCAGTCCAACGACGTGCAGTGCAGTCCAACGCAGCGCAGTCCAACGACGTGCAGCGCAGTCCAACGGACGCAGCGACGTGCAGCAGTCCAACGAGTCCAACGACGTGCAGTCCAACGCGCGCAGTGCAGTCCAACGACGTGCAGTCCAACGACGACAGCGCAGTCCAACGGCGCAGTCCAAGCGCAGTCCAACAGTCCAACGGCGCAGTGCAGTCCAACGACGCGCAGTGCAGTCCAACGACGCAGCGCAGTCCAACGACGCAGTGCAGTCCAACGACGCAGTAGTCTAACGCATGCGCAGTCCAACGACGCAGCGTAGTCCAACGACGCAGCGACGTGAGTAGTCCAACGACTAATGCAGTGCAGTCCAACGACGTGCAGCGCAGTCCAACGATGCAGTGCAGTCCAACGACGACGTGCAGCGCAGTCCAACGACGTGCAGCGCAGTCCAACGACGCAGTGCAGTCCAACGACGTGCAGCAGTCCAACGGCGTAGTCCAACGACCAGTCCAACGACGGCAGTCCAACGGTGCGCAGCAGTCCAACGACGCAGTGCAGTCCAACGATGCGCAGTGCAGTCCAACGACGTGCAGTGCAGACCAACGACGTGCAGTGCAGTCCAACGACGTGCAGTGCAGTCCAACGACGTGCAGAGTCCAACGACGTGCAGTGCAGTCCAACGACGTGCAGTGCAGTCCAACGACGTGCAGACCAACGGCGTGCAGTCCAACGACGTGCAGTGCAGTCCAACGACGCAGTCCAACGACGGACCAACGATGCAGTGCAGTCCAAACGTCCAACGACGGCAGCGCAGTCCAACGACGCAGTGCAGTCCAACGGCGTGCAGAGTCCAACGACGCAGTGCAGTCCAACGACGCAGCAGTCCAACGTGCAGTGCAGTCCAACGACGCACGCAGTCCAAACGCGCAGCGCAGTCCAACGACGTGCAGTGCAGTCCAACGACGCGCAGCGCAGTCCAACGACGTGCAGCGCAGTCCAACGGCGCAGTGCAGTCCAACGACGCGCAGCGCAGTCCAACGACAGTGCAGTCAACGACGCAGCAGTCCAACGATGTGTAGTGCAGTCCAACGACGTGCAGCGCAGTCCAACGACGTGCAGTGGCAGTCCAACGACGTGCAGTGCAGTCCAACGACGCAGTCCAAAACGAGCGCAGTCCAACGACGTAGTCCAACGAGTGCAGTCCAACGAGCGTAGTCCAACGACGCAGTAGCAGTCCAACGACGTGCAGCGCAGTCCAACGACGTGCAGTGCAGTCATAACGACGTGGCGCAGTCCAACGACGTGCAGTGCAGTCCAACGACGCAGTGCAGTCCAACGACGGCAGTGCAGTCCAACGACGTGCAGCGCAGTCCAACGACGCAGTGCAGTCCAACGACGTGCAGCGACGGCAGTGCAGTCCAACGACGCAGTGCAGTCCAACGACGCGCAGCGCAGTCCAACGACGTGCAGCGCAGTCCAACGGCGTGCAGCGCAGTCCAACGATGTGCAGTAGCAGTCCAACGACGACAGTGCAGTCCAACGGCGCAGTGCAGTCCAACGACGTGCAGTGCAGTCCAACGACGAGTGCAGTCCAACGACAGCGCAGTCCAAGGTCCAACGAGCGCAGACCAACGACGACGGGTCCAACGAGCGCAGTCCAACGACGAGTGCAGTCCAACGACCAGCGCAGTCCAACGAGCGACGCAGCAGTCCAACGACGCAGCGCAGTCCAACGACGCAGCAGTCCAACGACGCGCAGTCCAACGACGTGCAGCGCAGTCCAACGAGCGCAGCGTGCAGTCCAACGACGTGCAGCGCAGTCCAACGACGTGCAGCGCAGTCCAACGACGCGCAGCGCAGTCCAACGACGTGCAGCGCAGTCCAACGACGCAGGCAGTCCAACGACGCAGTAGCAGTCCAACGACGCAGCAGTCCAACGACGGCGCAGTCCAACGACGCATAGCGCAGTCCAACGACGCAGCAGCGCAGTCCAACGACGTGCAGCGCAGTCCAACGACGCATAGCGCAGTCCAAACGCGCAGTAGCATAGTCCAACGACGCAGACAGCAGTCCAACGGCGCAGCGCAGTCCAACGACGTGCAGTGCAGTCCAACGACGCGCAGCGCAGTCCAACGGCGTGCAGTGCAGTCCAACGACGTGCAGCGCAGTCCAACGGCGCAGCGCAGTCCAACGACGTGCAGCGCAGTCCAACGGGCAGCGCAGTCCAACGACGTGCGCAGTCCAACGACGCAGTGCAGTGCAGTCCAACGGTGCAGTGCAGTCCAACGACGTGCAGCGACGTGCAGCGCAGTCCAACGACGCACAGCAGTCCAACAACGCAGCGTAGTCCAACGACGTGCAGTGCAGTCCAACGACGTAGTAGACAGTAGTCCAACGTGCAGTGCAGTCCAACGACGTGCAGTGTAGTCCAACGGTGTAGCGTAGTCCAACGGTGCAGTGCAGTCCAACGACGCGCAGCATAGTCCAACGGCGTGCAGCGTAGTCCAACGGCAGTGATGCAGTCCAACGGGCAGTGCAGTCCAACGACGTGCAGTGCAGTCCAACGATGCAGCGCAGTCCAACGACGTGCAGCGCAGTCCAACGACGTGCAGCGCAGTCCAACGGCGCAGCGCAGTCCAACGACGTAGCAGTGCAGTCCAACGACGTGCAGACCAACGGGTGCAGTGCAGTCCAACGACGTGCAGTGCAGTCCAACGACAGTCCAACGACAGTGCAGCGCAGTCCAACGACGTGCAGCGCAGTCCAACGACGTGCAGTCCAACGGGCAGCGCAGTCCAACGACGCAGCAGCGCAGTCCAACGACGTGCAGTGCAGTCCAACGACGCAGACCAACGGCGTGCAAGTCCAACGACGTGCAGCAGCAGTCCAACGGCGCGCAGCGCAGTCCAACGACGTGCAGTGCAGTCCAACGACGTCCAAGCAGCAGTCCAACGACAGCGCAGTCCAACGCAGTGCAGTCCAACGGTGCAGTGCAGTCCAACGACGCAGTGCAGTCCAACGGCAGATGTCCAACGGCGCAGTCCAACGACGCAGTGCAGTCCAACGGCGCAGCGCAGTCCAACGACGTGCAGTGCAGTCCAACGACGCAGCGTAGTCCAACGACGTGCAGAGTCCAACGGATGCAGTGCAGTCCAACGGCAGTCCAACGGTGCAGTGCAGTCCAACGACGCAGTGCAGTCCAACGACGTGCAGTGAGTGCAGTGCAGTCCAACGACGTGCAGTGCAGTCCAACGGCGTGCAGTCCAAGCGAGTGCAGTCCAACGACGCAGTCCAACGGCGCAGCGCAGTCCAACGGTCCAACGTGCAGTGCAGTCCAACGACGTGCAGTGAGTGCAGTCCAACGACGCGCAGCGCAGTCCAACGACGCAGCAACGCAGTCCAACGGTGCAGTGCAGTCCAAGTGCAGTCCAACGGCGTGCAGTGCAGTCCAACGACAGTAGTGCAGTCCAACGACAGTGCAGTCCAACGACGCGCAGCGCAGTCCAACGGCGTGCAGCAGTCCAACGGCAGTGCAGTCCAACGACGCAGTGCAGTCCAACGGTGCAGCAGTCCAACGGCGCAGTGCAGTCCAACGGCGTACGCAGTGCAGTCCAACGGCGTGCAGTCCAACGGCAGTGCAGTCCAACGGCGCAGTGCAGTCCAACGACGTGCAGCGCAGTCCAACGACGCAGTCCAGCGGCGGCAGTGCAGTCCAAGTGCAGTCCAACGACGCAGCGCAGTCCAACGACGCAGTGCAGTCCAACGGCGTGCAGTGCAGTCCAACGGCGCAGCGCAGCGCAGTCCAACGACGCAGTGCAGTCCAACGGCGTGTAGTGCAGTCCAACGACGTGCAGTCCAACGACGTGCAGTGCAGTCCAACGACGTGCAGTGCAGTCCAACGGCGTGCAGTGCATGGTGCAGTAGTCCAACAGTCCAACGACGTGAGTCCAACAACAGTCCAACGGCGTGTAGCAGTGCAGTCCAACGACGTGCAGTGCAGTCCAACGGCGCGCAGCGCAGTCCAACGACGCAGCGCGCAGAGTCCAACGGCGCGCAGTGCAGTCCAACGGCAGTCCAGTCAGTCCAACGACGCAGCGCAGTCCAACGACGCAGCAGTCCAACGCAGTGCAGTCCAACGGCGTGCAGCGCAGTCCAACGCGTGCAGCGCAGTCCACGACGCAGTCCAGACGTGCAGCGCAGTCCAACGACGTGCAGACCAACGGGCAGTGCAGTCCAACGACGCAGTGCAGTGCAGTCCAACGACGTGCAGTGCAGTCCAAACGGCAGCGCAGTCCAACGACGCAGCGCAGTCCAAACGGTGCAGTCCAATAGCGCAGTCCAACGACGTCCAGTCCAACGGTGACGCAGTCCAACGGGCAGCGCAGTCCAACGACGCAGTAGTCCAACGACGCAGTGCAGTCCAACGACGTGCAGCGTAGTCCAACGACGCAGTCCAACGACAGTGCAGTCCAACGACGTGCAGTGCAGTCCAACGACGCAGTGAGGCAGCGCAGTCCAACGACGTGCAGTGCAGTCCAACGGCGTCCAACGACGCAGCGACGGCGCGCAGTGCAGTCCAACGACGCAGTGCAGTCCAACGACGTGCGCAGTCCAACGGCGCAGCGCAGTCCAACGGCGCAGCGCAGTCCAACGACGCAGTGCAGTCCAACGGCATAGTGCAGTCCAACGATGCAGCGCAGTCCAACGGCGCAGCGCAGTCCAACGACGCAGCGCAGTCCAACGACGTGCAGCCAGTCCAACGACGTGCAGCGCAGTCCAACGGCAGTGCAGTGACGACGCAGCGCAGTCCAACGGCGCGCAGTGCAGTCCAACGGCGTGCAGTCCAACGGCAGCGCAGTCCAACGACGCAGCAGTCCAACGCAGCGCAGTCCAACGGCGCAGTGCAGTCCAACGACGTGCAGCAGTCCAGTCCAACGACGTAGTCCAACGGTGCAGTGCAGTCCAACGACGCAGTCCAGCGCAGTCCAACGACGCAGTGCAGTCCAACGGCGCAGTGCAGTCCAACGGCGCAGTGCAGTCCAACGGTGCAGTGCAGTCCAACGACGCAGCGCAGTCCAACGGCGTGCAGTGCAGTCCAACGACGTGCAGTGCAGTCCAACGACGCAGCAGCGCAGTCCAACGACGCAGTGCAGTCCAACGACGTGCAGTGCAGTCCAACGCAGTGCAGTCCAAGCAGCGCAGTCCAACGACGTGCAGTGCAGTCCAACGACGCAGTGCAGTCCAACGACGCAGCAGTCCAACAACGCAGCGCAGTCCAACGGCGCAGTCAGTCCAACGACGTCCGCAGCGCGCAGTCCAACGACGCGCAGGCAGTCCAACGACGCAGCGCAGTCCAACGGTGCAGTCCAACGACGCAGCGCAGTCCAACGGCAGTCCAACAGTCCAACGACGCAGTGCAGTCCAACGACGCAGCAGTCCAACGACGTGCAGCAGTGCAGTCCAACGGCAGCGCAGTCCAACGACGCAGCGCAGTCCAACGGCAGCGCAGTCCAACGACGGCAGCGCAGTCCAACGGCGCAGTCCAACGGCGTGCAGCGCAGTCCAACGACGCAGCGCAGTCCAACGGCGCAGTGCAGTCCAACGGCGGCGCAGCGCAGTCCAACGGCGTAGTGCAGTCCAACGACGGCAGACCAACGGTGCAGTGCAGTCCAACGGCGTGCAGCGCAGTCCAACGACGTGCGTAGTCCAACGGCAGTGCAGTCCAACGACAGTGCAGTCCAACGTGCAGTGCAGTCCAACGGCGCAGCGCAGTCCAACGGGCAGTGCAGTAGTCCAACGGCAGCATAGTCCAACGATGTGTAGAGTCAATGATGTGTAGTGTAGTCCATGTGTAGTGTAGTCTAGCAGTGTGTAGTGTAGTCTAATGATGTGTAGTGTAGTCCAATGATGTGTAGTGTAGTCAATGATGTGTAGTGTAGTCTAACGGTCCAGTCCAACGGCGCGTAGTCCAACGACAGTGCAGTCCAACGACGTGTAGCAGTCCAACGACGTGCAGCGCAGTCCAACGACGCAGCAGTCCAACGACGTGCAGTGCAGTCCAACGGCGTGCAGTGCAGTCCAACGGCGCAGTGCAGTCCAACGACGCGCAGTGCAGTCCAACGACGCAGTGACGTGCAGTGCAGTCCAACGGCGCAGTGCAGTCCAACGACGCAGCGCAGTCCAACGACGTGCAGTGCAGTCCAACGACGCAGCGCAGTCCAACGACGTGCAGTGCAGTCCAACGACGCACGCAGTCCAACGCGCAGTGCAGTCCAACGACGTACGGCAGTGCAGTCCAACGACGTGCAGTGCAGTCCAACGACGCGCAGCAGTCCAACGGCGCGCAGTGCAGTCCAACGACGCGCAGTGCAGTCCAACGACGCAGTGCAGTCCAACGACGCAGTCCAGCGCAGTCCAACGACGGCGTGCAGCGCAGTCCAACGACGCAGCGCAGTCCAACGACGCAGTGCAGTCCAACGACGCGTCCAACGCAGCAGTCCAACGAGTAGTCCAGCGCAGTCCAACGACGCAGTGCAGTCCAACGACGCAGCGCAGTCCAACGACGCAGCGCAGTCCAACGACGCGCAGTCCAACGACGCAGTCCAACGGCGCAGTCCAACGACGCAGTGCAGTCCAACGACGTGCAGCAGCGTAGTCCAACGACGCAGTCCAACGGCACGCAGTGCAGTCCAACGACGCAGCGCAGTCCAACGGCAGCGCAGTCCAACGACGCAGCGCAGTCCAACGGCGCAGCAGTCCAACGACGTGCAGTGCAGTCCAACGACGGCAGTCCAACGACGTGCAGTCCAACGACGCAGCAGTGCAGTCCAACGACGTGCAGCGCAGTCCAAACGCAGCGCAGTCCAACGACAGTGCAGTCCAACGACGTGCAGCAGTCCAAACGGCAGACCAACGGCGTGCAGTGCAGTCCAACGACGCAGCGCAGTCCAACGACGTGCAGTGCAGTCCAACGACGTGCAGTCCAAGTGCAGTCCAACGACGGCGCAGCAGTGACGCAGTCCAACGACGTGCAGCGCAGTCCAACGACGTGCAGCGAGTCCAACGACGTGCAGCGCAGTCCAACGACAGTGCAGACCAACGGTGCGCAGTCCAACGACAGTCCAACGGCGCAGTGCAGTCCAACGGTGCAGTGCAGTCCAACGGGCAGTGCAGTCCAACGACGGTGAGTCCAACGGCGTGCAGTGCAGTCCAACGACGTGCAGTGCAGTCCAACGGCGTGCAGTGACAGCAAGTGCAGTCCAACGGTGCAGTGCAGTGCAGTCCAACGACGTGCAGTGCAGTCCAACGATCCAACGAGTGCAGTCCAACGGCGTGTAGTAGTCCAACGGTGCAGCAGCAGTCCAACGGTGCAGCGCAGTCCAACGACGTGCAGTGCAGTCCAACGACGTGCAGTCCAAGCGCAGCGCAGTCCAACGGTGCAGTGCAGTCCAACGGCGTGCAGCGCAGTCCAACGACGTGCAGTGCAGTCCAACGGCGCAGTGACGTGCAGTGTAGTCCAACGATGTGTAGTGCAGTCCAACGCGTGCAGTCCAACGGCAGTCCAACGGCGTGCAGTCCAACGGCGTGCAGTCCAACGCAGTCCAACGGCGGAGCGCAGTCCAACGAGTGCAGTCCAACGGCGACGGCAGTGCAGTCCAACGGCGTGCAGCGCAGTCCAACGACGTGCAGCGCAGTCCAACGGCAGTCCAGCGCAGTCCAACGACAGCGCAGTCCAACGCAGTCCAACGGACGCAGTCCAACGACGTGCAGTGCAGTCCAACGGCGCAGCGCAGTCCAACGGTGCAGTCCAACGGCGCAGTCCAACGGCAGTCCAACGACGTGCAGCGCAGTCCAACGGCGCAGTCCAACGGCGCAGCGCAGTCCAACGGCGCAGCGCAGTCCAAACGCAGCGCGCAGCAGTCCAACGACGTGCAGCGCAGTCCAACGACGTGCAGTGCAGTCCAACGACGTGCAGCGCAGTCCAACGGCAGTGCAGTCCAACGACGCGCAGTCCAACGACGTGCAGTCCAACGGCGCAGCAGTCCAACGGCGCAGTGCAGTCCAACGGACAGTGCAGTCCAACGGCGTGCAGTGCAGTCCAACGACGCAGCGCAGTCCAACGACGCAGCGTAGTCCAACGACGTCCAACGAGTGCAGTCCAACGGCAGCGCAGTGCAGTGCAGTGACGGCGCAGTGCAGTCCAACGACGCAGCGCAGTCCAAACGCGCAGCGCAGTCCAACGGCGCAGCAGTCCAGCGCAGTGCAGTCCAACGGCAGCAGTGCAGTCCAACGACGCAGCGCAGTCCAACGACGCAGTGACGGGCAGTGCAGTCCAACGGCGTGCAGCGCAGTCCAACGGCGCAGTCCAACGGTAGTCCAAACGACGGGCAGTGCAGTCCAACGACGCAGCGCAGTCCAACGAGTCCAACGGGTGCGTGCAGTCCAACGGCGGCAGTGCAGTCCAACGGCGCAGTCCAACGATGCGTAGTGCAGTCCAACGACGTGCAGCAGTCCAACGACGTGCAGTGCAGTCCAACGACGTGCAGCAGTGCAGTCCAACGACGCAGTCCAACGCAGTGCAGTCCAACGACGCAGCGCAGTCCAACGACGCAGTCCAACGACGCAGTCCAACGACGTGCAGTGCAGTCCAACGACGAGTGCAGTGCAGTCCAACGACGTGCAGTCCAGCGCAGTCCAACGACGCAGCGAGCGCAGTCCAACGACGTGCAGACCAACGGTGCAGCGCAGTCCAACGGCGTGCAGTCCAAGTGCAGTCCAACGACGTGCAGTGCAGTCCAACGGTGCAGCAGTCCAACGGCGCAGTGCAGTCCAACGACGTGCAGTGCAGTCCAACGACGCAAGCGCAGTCCAACGACGTGCAGTGCAGTCCAACGACGTGCAGCAGTCCAACGGCGTGCAGTGCAGTCCAACGGCGCGCAGTGCAGTCCAACGACGTGCAGCGCACAACAACGACGTGTAGTGCAGTCCAACGACGTGCAGCGCAGTCCAAGCAGTGCAGTCCAACGACGTGCAGTGCAGTCCAACGACGTGCAGTCCAACGGCGTGCAGTCCAACGGTGTGTCCAACGATGGTGTGTAGCGCAGTCCAACGGCGTAGCGCAGTCCAACGGCGCAGCAGTCCAACGGCAGCGCAGTCCAACGGCGCGCAGTCCAACGACGCAGCAGTCCAACGACGTGCAGTGTCCAAGTCCAACGACGTGCAGTCCAACGGCGTGCAGCGCAGCAGACGAGCGCAGTCCAACGATGTGTAGCGCAGTCCAACGATGCGTAGAGCGTAGTCCAACGACGCATAGACAGTCCAACGACGTAGCAGTCCAACGATGGTGTGCAGTGCAGTCCAACGACGTGCAGCGCAGTCCAACGACGTGCAGTGCAGTCCAAACGTAGTGCAGTCCAACGGTCCACGGTGTAGTGCAGTCCAACGGCGCAGTGCAGTCCAACGACAGTGCAGTCCAAACGGCGCAGCGACGTGGCGCAGTCCAACGGCGTGCAGCGCAGTCCAACGGGCAGTGCAGTCCAAACGCGCAGTCCAACGGCAGCGCAGTCCAACGACGTGCACGGTGCAGTCCAACGACGTGCAGCGCAGTCCAACGACGCAGTGCAGTCCAACGGACGTGCAGTGCAGTCCAACGGCGCAGTGCAGTCCAACGGCGTGCAGTGCAGTCCAACGACGTGCAGTCCAACGACGTGCAGCGCAGCCAACGACGCAGCGCAGCGCAGTCCAACGACGTGCAGTCCAACGACAGTGCAGTCCAACGGTCCAACGGCGCAGTCCAACGACAGTGCAGTCCAACGGCGTGCAGCGCAGTCCAACGGTGCAGTGCAGTCCAACGACGTGCAGTGCAGTCCAACGGATGCAGCGCAGTCCAACGGCGCAGTGTCCAACGATGCAGTAGTCCAACGACGTGCAGTGCAGTCCAACGACGTGCAGTGCAGTCCAACGGTGCAGTGTAGTCCAATGAGTGCAGTCCAAGCGGCAGTGTAGTCTAACGGTGCAGCGCAGTCCAACGCAGCGCAGTCCAACGACGTGCAGCGCAGTCCAACGACGGCAGTGCAGTCCAACGGCGCAGCGCAGTCCAACGACGCAGTGACGTGCAGTCCAACGACGCGCAGCAACCAACGGCGCAATGATGCAGTGCAGTCCAACGACGTGCAGTGCAGTCCAACGACGTGCAGCGTAGTCCAACGGCGCAGATCCAACGGCAGTCCAACAGTGCAGACGGGCAGTGCAGTCCAACGGTCCAACGACGCAGCGCAGTCCAAACGCGCGGCGTCCAACGACGACAGCGCAGTCCAACGCGCGGCAGTCCAACGGCGTGCAGTCCAACGGCGCGCAGTCCAACGACGGCAGCGCAGTCCAACGACGCAGCGCAGTCCAACCGCAGCGCAGTCCAACGTGCGCAGCGCAGTCCAACGGCGCAGTGCAGTCCAACGACGACGCAGTCCAACGGGCGACGCAGCGCAGTCCAACGACGTGCGCAGTCCAACGACGCAGTGCAGTCCAACGGCGTGTCCAACGAGCGCAGTCCAACGGCAGCAGTCCAACGGCGCGCAGTGCAGTCCAACGACGCGCAGCGCAGTCCAACGACGACAGCGCAGTCCAACGGCGCAGCGCAGTCCAACGACGCAGTCCAACGACGTGCAGCGCAGTCCAACGAGCAGATCCAAGTCCAACGGCGCAGTGCAGTCCAACGGTGCAGCGCAGTCCAACGACGCGTAGTCCAACGACGGGCAGCGCAGTCCAACGACGCAGTGCAGTCCAACGGCGTGCAGCAGTCCAACGACGTGCAGTGCAGTCCAACGACGTGCAGTGCAGTCCAACGACGTGCAGCAGTCCAACGACAGTGCAGTCCAACGGCGCAGTGCAGTCCAACGACGCGCAGTGCAGTCCAAGTGCGCAGTCCAACGACGTGCAGTGCAGTCCAACGACGCAGCGCAGTCCAACGACGCAGACCAGTGCAGTCCAACGACGTGCAGTGCAGTCCAACGACAGTGCAGTCCAACGCAGTCCAGTCCAACGACGTGCAGTGCAGTCCAACGACGCATGGCGTGCAGTCCAACGACGCAGTGCAGTCCAACGGCGCGCAGCGCAGTCCAACGGGCAGTCCAACGGCAGTCCAACGACGTGCAGTCCAGTCCAACGAGCGCAGTCCAACGGCGCAGAGTCCAACGGTAGCAGCGCAGTCCAACGGCGCGCAGTCCAACGCAGTGATGCAGTGCAGTCCAACGACAGTGCAGTCCAACGACGTGCAGTGTCCAACGGCGAGTCCAACAGCGCAGTCCAACGACGTGCAGTGCAGTCCAACAGTGCAGTCCAACGACGCAGTGCAGTCCAACGGCGCAGCGCAGTCCAACAGCAGCGCAGTCCAACGGCATAGCGCAGCGCAGTCCAACGGCAGGCAGTGCAGTCCAACGGCGCAGCAGCAGTCCAACGGTGTCCAAGCAGTGCAGTCCAACGCGCAGCGTAGTCCAACGGCGTGCAGTGTCCAACGGGCAGTGCAGTCCAACGGCGTCCAACGGCAGCGCAGTCCAACGGCGTCCAACGACGCAGTGCAGTCCAACGGTGCAGTGCAGTCCAACGACGTGCAGTCCAACGGCGCAGCGACAGTGCGCAGTCCAACGCAGTCCAACGACGCAGTGCAGTCCAACGTCCAACGGCGCAGTCCAACGGCGTGCAGTCCAACGGTGCGTAGTCCAACGGCGTGTCCAAGCGCAGTCCAACGGCGCAGTCCAACGGCGGCAGCGCAGTCCAACGGCGCAGCAGTCCAACGCAGCGCAGCGCAGTCCAACGACGCAGCGTAGTCCAACAGCGCAGTCCAACGGCGCAGTGCAGTCCAAACGGCACAGTCCAACGATGCGCAGCAGTCCAACGACGTCCAGCGTCCAACGACGTGCAGTCCAACGGTGCGCAGTCCAACGTGCAGTGCAGCGCAGTCCAACGGCAGCAACGTAGTCCAACGACGTGCAGTCCGAACGTGCAGAGTCCAACGATGCAGTGCAGTCCAACGACGTGAAAGCAGTCCAACGGTCCAACGAGCAGCAGTCCAACGGCAGCGCAAGTCAGTCCAACGCAGCGCAGTCCAACGACGCGCAGTCCAACGACGTGCAGCGCAGTCCAACGCGCGTGCAGTCCAACGATGCAGTCGCAGTCCAACGACGTGCAGTGCAGTCCAACGACGCAACGACGCAGTCCAACGGCGTGCAGTGCAGTCCAACGACGCAGTGCAGTCCAACGGGCGCAGTGCAGTCCAACGACGTGCAACGCAGTCCAACGGCGCAGCGCAGTCCAACGGCGCAGTCCAACGAGTGCAGTCCAACGGCGTGCAGCGCAGTCCAACGGCAGCGTAGTCCAACGGCAGTGCAGTGCAGTCCAACGACGTGCAGCGCAGTCCAGCAGCGCAGTCCAACGACGTGCAGTCCAACGGCGTGCAGTGACGTCCAACGGCGCGCAGCGCAGTGCAGTCCAACGGTGCAGCGCAGTCCAACGGCGTGCAGTCCAACGGCGTGCAGTGCAGTCCAACGACGCGCAGTCCAAGTAGTTCCAACGACGTGCAGTGCAGTCCAACGACGCAGCGCAGTCCAACGGCGTGAGTGTGTCCAAGTGCAGTCCAACGGAGCGTAGTCCAACGGCGCAGTGCAGTCCAAGCGAGTGCAGTCCAACGGCGCGCAGCAGTCCAACGACGCAGCAGTGCAGTCCAACGGCGAGTGCAGTCCAACGGCGCAGTGCAGTGCAGTCCAACGACGTGCAGTCCAGCGCGGCGCAGTCCAACGACGCAGCGCAGTCCAACGACGCAGCGCAGTCCAACGACGCAGTGCAGTCCAACGACGTGCAGTGCAGTCCAACGGCGTGCAGTGCAGTCCAACGGTGCAGGCAGTGCAGTCCAACGTGCAGTGCAGTCCAACGGCGACGCAGTCCAACGCAGTGCAGTCCAACGACGGCAGTGCAGTCCAAACGGCAGTCCAACGGTGCAGTCCAACGCAGCGTAGCAGTCCAACGGCGCAGTCCAACGACGGCAGCGCAGTCCAACGACGTGCAGCGCAGTCCAACGGCAGCGCAGTGACGGTGCAGTGTAGTCCAACGGCGTACGCAGTCCAACGACGTGCAGCGCAGTCCAACGGCGCAGTGCAGTCCAACGACGCGCAGCGCAGTCCAACGACGTGCAGCGCAGTCCAACGGCGCAGCGCAGTCCAACGGCGCAGCGTCCAACGCAGTGCAGTCCAACGGCAGTCCAACGGCGCAGCGTCCAACGTCCAACGGCGCGCAGTCCAACGACGGCAGTGCAGTCCAACGGCGCAGTCCAACGACGCAGCGCAGTCCAACGGCGTCCAGCGACGTGCAGTGCAGTCCAACGACGCGCAGCGCAGTCCAAACGCAGCGCAGTCCAACGGCGTAGACAGTGCAGAACCAACGACGTGCCTAGTCCAACGGCGTGAGGCAGTCCAACGGGCATAGTGCAGTCCAACGCGAAGTGCAGTCCAACGGCGTGCAGCGCAGTCCAACGACAGTAGTCCAACGTAAGCAGTCCAACGGCGCGCAGTGCAGTCCAACGACGCGTGCAGTGCAGTCCAACGGCGCGAGCGCAGTCCAAACGACGGCGCAGAGAGCAGCGCAGTCCAAACGCAGACGCAGTGCAGTCCAACGCGTGAGCGCAGTCCAACGGGGCAGAGCGCAGTCCAACGGTGCAGTGCAGTCCAACGGTGCAGCGCAGTCCAACGGCGCGCAGTCCAACGGCGCAGTCCAACGACAGAGTCCAACGGTGCGCAGTCCAACGGCGGCAGTGCAGTCCAACGGGCGTGCAGTGCAGTCCAACGGCGTGCAGTGCAGTCCAACGACAGGGCAGCGCAGTCCAACGACGTGCAGACCAACGAGAGCAGTCCAACGGCAGTAGCAGTCCAACGACGTGCAGCGCAGTCCAACGCAGTGCAGTCCAACGACGTGCAGTAGTCCAACGACGTGCAGTCCAACGGGCAGTCCAACGACGTGCAGTAGCAGTCCAACGGGCGAGTCAGTATTAGTCCAACGCAGCGTGGACAGCAGCAGTCCAACGGCGTGCAGTCCAACGGCGTGCAGTGCAGTCCAACGGCGTGCAGTGCAGTCCGGGCAGTCCAACGGCGACAGTCCAACGGCGGCATTATTAGTCCAACGGCGACAGAGTCCGCAGTCCAACGACGCAGTCCAACGGCGCAGTAGCAGTCCAACGGATGGCAGATAACGACAGTCCAAACGCAGAGTGCAGTACGTGCAGCGAGTCCAACGGCGCGACAGAGTCCAACGACGCAGTACCAATTAGACTGCAACGACGAGTCAGTAGCAGTCCAACGACGTGCAGCGCAAGTGCAGTCCAACGATGCGCAGTGCAGTCCAACGACGGCAGTGCAGTCCAACGACGGCAGCGCAGTCCAACGAGTACAACGCGTGACGCAGTGCAGTCCAACAGACGTATTAGCAGATCCAACTGCAGAGTCCAACGGAGTGTAAACTAACGACTGCAGTCCAACGCGCAGCAGTCCAACGACGTGCAGCGCAGACCAACGGCTGCAGTAGCAGTCCAACGGGGCAGTGACGGGCAGTGCAACGACGGGTAGTCCAACGAGCAGTAGTCCAACGACGCAGAGTCCAACGACGCAGCGTAGTCCAACGGACAGCAGTCCAACGGCGTTAGTAGTCCAACGGCGCAGCGTAGTCCAACGACGTGCAGCGTAGTCCAACGACAGTCAGTCCAATGATTAGTCCAACGACGCAGACCAACGGTGCGCAGCAGTCCAACGGCAGTCCAACGGCCAACGACGCGCAGTGCAGTCCAACGACGTGCAGTAAACCAACGAGCAGTGTAGTGACTAATGATGTGTAGTGTAGACTAATGATGTGTAGTGTAGTCTAATGATGTGTAGTGATGTGTAGTGTAGTCTAATGTGTAGTGTAGACTAATGATGTGTAGTATAGTCTAAGATGTGTAGACTAATGATGTATAGTGTAGTCTAATGATGTGTAGTGTAGTCTAACGATGTGCAGACAACGACGTCAGATTATTAGATCTGAGACGCAGTCCAACGAGCAGTGTCCAACGACGGAGCAGACGCATGAGTCAACGATTACAGCGCAGTCCAACGACGTGCAGCGCAGTCCAACGACGCAGTGACAGAGCAGTGCAGTCCAACGGTGCAGCGCAGTCCAACGGCAGTGCACAAGTCCAACGACGCATAGCAGATCCAACGACGTGCAGCGACGCAGTAGTCCAACGACGTGCAGTGCAGTCCAACGGCGCAGTGCAGTCCAACGGCTGGGTAGTCCAACGGCGCATGCAGTCCAACGGGTGTGCACCAGTCCAACGACTGACATGCAGTCCAACGGCGCAGTGACGCAGAGAGTCCAACGGGCGCAGTGCAGTCCAACGGCGTGTAGTCCAACGGCGCTTACGCAGTGCAGTCCAAATGCAGTGCAGTCCAACGACGCATTATGCAGTCCAACGACGCAGTGCAGTCCAACGACGTGCAGTCCAACGACGTGCAGTGCAGTCCAACGACGCAGCGACGTGCATCAGTCCAACGACGTGCAGCGCAGTCCAACGACGCATAGTGCAGTCCAACGACGGTGCAGTCCGCAGTGCAGTCCAACGACATGATGAACGCAACGAAACGTGCAGTCCAACGACGTGCAGTGCAGTCCAACGGCACAGCACAGTCACAACAGTGCAGTCCAACACACAGCAGACAGTCCAACAACGGGCAGGCAGTGCAGTCCAACGGTGCAGTGCAGACCAACGACACAGCACAGTCCAACGACGCAGACCAACGGCGTGCAGCGTGTCCAACGGGCAGCGCAGTCCAACGGCGTGCAGCGCAGTCCAACGGCGCAGTGCAGTCCAACGACGTGCAGTGTAGTCCAACGGCGACACAGACAGACTGAAGTGGACACACACACTAATGATGTGTGACTAATGATGTGTAGTGTAGTCTAATGATGTGTAGTGTAGACTAATGATGTGTAGTATAGTCTCCTGAATGTGTAGATTAATGGTGTGTAGTGTAGACTAATTGTAGTGTAGTCTAATGGTGTGTAATCAGCAATACGTAACTGAACGAAGCACATC
>NW_027038603.1:0-33667 GCF_034236695.1 Oncorhynchus nerka
CCTCCTCCTCAGAATATGTCTGTAGTGGAGGGTAGGTGACCCCCAGGCAGCAGCCTGCTCTGCAGACATGTCTGTTGGGTGGATCTGTCCTGAGCCCATGTTGGCACACACTCCATGGTCGGGACACCTGCCTACCAACCTGAAATAACACAGTTCCATTTTGGCTGATGGATGACACGATACAACTTGAGTGTAGGCAAAAAGTTGTCTCTACCTCAATCCCCCAAAAACCAATTTGCCATTATCCAAACTCCTTGTTCGGTCAGCCATCCATTTGATTAAATCATTTGAATTCAATCCCTTTTTGACGGCACCTCTTGTGATTTGTACCAAACCTTTCACATATTTGGCGTCGTAAAGTGCTCAGAAAGCAGCTTTTGGACATGAATGCCAAAACATTCAAGAAATGTGACCAATTTTGCATACCCCCACCATACCATGAGACATTCATGTCTTCATCACAGAAAAATAAACAGTGCAGTTGATTTCATAAGATTAAAAAACAGGGTTGTCAATAAAAAATTAAATAAAAATTGACCATTTTATTTTTTAATTTTTTTAATTTATCTTAAATATAAATAATCTACAAAAGCATTAATTCATTTTTAAGAAGTATTTCCAATTTGATTCCCATTTTATTACATTTATCCGCCAAAACATTATACCCATTGGAGGTCCAGACATCAGAGAACGTTGACAAACCCTGTTTGTAAGCTTTTATGAAATCAAACTCAACCGTTTATTTGTTTCCAGTAGTGAAGACATGGATGTCTCATGGTAAAGTAGGGTATGCAGAATAGGTCAACTTCGAGCACCTTTAGCTCTTGAATGTTTTGGCACTCAGTTAAAAACATAAAAGTCACTTTCTGAGCACTTCTAAAATGGACAAATAGTGAACGTAGCTAGCGACAATAGAGCACTGGAACAATTCAGTTTGAGTCGTCAGGCAACAAACATATATCCATACTTCAGCATGAGTGAATGTGAGAGAGTGGTAGCTATATACGGCAATATAAAAAGCAGTGACACAGGCAGGACATTTCTTCATGAGTAACTTGTGGTGTAACTGACAGAGGCGGTAACTAACTAGCTAACGTTATGTCATGTTTATTATCATGCAGCTAACTAGCCAACGCGTCGTGTGATAGCAGGTTACGAAATGGGGTAATTTAAAGTTACAAAAAAACACTCACTATCTAAGTTCGTATTTCTAATGAAGTATGACTACACAAAGACAACATGTCCTAAAAACAACAATGTGAACGAAGAAACCGCTTTTGCATGACTTATTCGTCTCACCTTTGAGAAGCACCTGATCAAGGGCGAAGCCATGTTTTTCTCTTGTTTACATCTGAGTGTGTTCACTTTCCTATTGACCGGGTGAAACAGCGACCGTGGAACGGTTTTCGCATGTTTCACTTTGGTGTAACGTGATCAGCTTTTACTCGTGTCTTCAATTTTATATACGCAGGGTATCTTTAATCAAATAAACATATTTCTCTAGGCAAACCCTTTCTCTTTCTGCTGTTGTATTTCCAACTAGGAGCTTTTCACTGACAGTCAGCTTTGTGCTTCTGAAATGGGAGTCATTTTACTGTTGCATAGCTACTATAACACATAGAGCTCCCTGCTCTCTCTCTTTGTTTTAGCACAACCAGATAACATTAACTTGTCATCACATATATTTTGATTGTCTAGATAGTGTTTGAAATGTCCACCTTGACATCGGTCTTAGAATTAACATAAGAACGGATGGGAAAGCGTAAAAATTGTCGTGTATATATATATTTTTAACGGTGCTGTGATTGACGACCAGCTGGTAAGTAAAATGTCTAGCTCACATTATTAACGTGATATTAACTAACGTTAACGAGCAACGCCGGTAGTAGTGGAGTTATGGGCGGTGTATCAACATGCTGCGTGTCATGTTGCCACTGTTATGAGATGTTTTTGGGTGACAACATACTTATCATCGTGACTGACTGCCCACATAATGGTTTATGGTTATGGCTCGTCTTTGATCATGACTCTCAGTTCCATTACATTGAAAGAGTCATTGGATGAAGGCGTTTTCTGTAAGGGGGAGTTTTATTAATAAGAGCCGCGACGGCCGGTCTGAACATTAACCGCATAGCTGTACGGTTTTTGGAATCATAATAACCGTATCTTTCATATCGGGCGAAAAAATAAATAAGTTGTTAAACTGACACGCCTTTATTGGGTTAGATTCCCACACGGCCATATTTACACGTTACTGCATCTAACCTGTGTCTAAACGGAAGACCGATGCCACAAACTGTTTTCACTGAAAAATACTGTCGGCTGCAGCGGTTAAAACACTACGCTACATAAAATGTTTATTTTGCATTTGTGAAATTATTTTGTTGTGCTATCAAAAGTCGAGCGATTTATATTTCAAGAACCGTACCGCAATCGATTCAAGTTTAGACGGGAGTATTTGGCTGTTTTGGCATCCAGAGCCATTTCCTTTAATTTTAATTGAACCATTCAGAACAAATTCTTATTTTCAATGACGGCCTAGGAACAGTGGGTTAACTGCCTGTTCAGGGGCAGAACGACAGTCGGGGATTTGAACTTGCAACCTTCCGGTTATTAGCCCAACGTTCTAACCACTAGGCTACCCTTAAACAGAACATGTAAGTTCTTTGGACTAAGGAGTAACGTTAGGCTCATTTAGTCTAATATCGGGCTATAGGTCATGGCATACATGTAACAATGTGATTATCATGTGGTTCATTATGTTAAATCGTCAAGCAGGTAGCCTAGTGGTTAGAGTGTTGGACTAGCAACCGAAAGGTTGCAAGATCAAATCCCAGAGCTGTCAAGGTACAAATCTGTCGTTCTACCCCTGAACAAGGCAGTTAACCCACTGTTCCTAGACCAGTTAACCCACTGTTCCTAGACCAGTTAACCCACTGTTCCTAGGCCAGTTAACCCCACTGTTCCTAGACCAGTTAACCCACTGTTCCTAGACCAGTTAACCCACTGTTCCTAGACCAGTTAACCCACTGTTCCTAGACCAGTTAACCCACTGTTCATAGACCAGTTAACCCACTGTTCCTAGACCAGTTAACCCACTGTTCCTAGACCAGTTAACCCACTGTTCCTAGACCAGTTAACCCACTGTTCCTAGACCAGTTAACCCACTGTTCCTAGACCAGTTAACCCACTGTTCCTAGACCAGTTAACCCACTGTTCCTAGACCAGTTAACCCACTGTTCCCAGACCAGTTAACCCACTGTTCCCAGACCAGTTAACCCCACTGTTCATAGACCAGTTAACCCACTGTTCCTAGACCAGTTAACCCACTGTTCCCAGACCAGTTAACTCCACTGTTCCTAGACCAGTTAACCCCACTGTTCCCAGGTAGGCCGTCATTGTAAATAAGAATATCTTCTTTTAACTAGCTTGCTTAGTTAAATAAAGGTTTTAAAAAAAAATAAAAAATATTATTGCCTTATCTTACAGGTTTCGGGGGGAGTGATCAGAAGTCATCATATAACACCCCATCTTGCCAAATGGATGATGATCTGAAACCTCTGGATTTCATAAAGGACTTTCAAGAGTACCTGACACAGCAAACGCACCATGTCAACATGATCTCGGGCTCTGTCGGTGGGGAGATAGAGCCCGACCACCTCCAAGCTGGTGATGAACACTATCAGAGTCATTTACTTTTAACTTATGATGTATATATATATATATATATATATATATATATATTTTTTTTTAAATCGCTGACTGTAAAGTATCTATTTAATTCTGTGTGTTGTCGTCTCCTCTCCCGGTAGTAGCATCTCTCCCAGACCGTGATCATCTCAATGGGTCGGTGGAAGTCTCTCTGGACGACGGCTCTGGGCTGCTGGTGGACGGCTTCCAGAGGACCTTCGACGGCAAACTCAAGTGTAGCTACTGCAGCTACGCCAGTAAAGGCACCGCTCGCCTGATAGAGCACATCAGAATTCACACAGGTAAAAATGGACCAGCCCATCTGGCATTTGCCTAACATGCCAGATGGTCAGTTACGCCCCCTTTGCACCGCCCATATAGTTAGGATCTGATTTTCTTTTAAACTTGTATTTATATTGTGTGACGTTACATTTGAATGGATGTTGGAGTTGTGCCGAGATGTCGCCTGATAGAGCACATCAGAATTCACACAGGTAAAAATGGACCGGCCCATCTGGCATTTGCCCAACATGCCAGATGGTCAGTCCGCCCCTTTGCACCGCCCATATAGTTAGGATCTGTTTTTTTATTTTTTAAAACTTGTATTTATATTGTGTGACGTTACATTTGAATGGATGTTGGAGTTGTGCCGAGATGTTCAAATAAATCTAAACATTCCCTCTTTGTTGATTTGACAGGAGAGAAGCCTCACCGCTGCCAGCTGTGCCCCTTCGCCTCTGCCTCCTACGAGCGCCACCTTGAGGCCCACATGCGCTCCCACACGGGGGAGAAGCCTACAAGTGTGACCTCTGCTCCTTCTGTTGCAGCGACCGCAGCAACCTGTCCCACCACCGCCGGCGCCGCCACAAGCTTTACCCATGAAGGGCGGGGCTGCCCGCCTACTTCCCTGTCCAACAAGAAGATGCTGAACGTCCTACAGAAGAAGAGTGGCAGCTCCTGGGCCTGGGAGGCTACAGCAGACACCTCCTCATCAACTTCAGCCCTCCCTCCATGGTGGTGGGGAAACCAGACTACCTGAACCACGAGGTGTGCGAGAGCGATGTGAAGGACCATGGGACTGGAGGAGGAGGAGCCAGCAGGGATGTCAGCAGTGACATGATGGTGGACAATAATCCTCTGAACCAGCTGTCTCGCTGGCAGGCCAGTTGTTCAACCTCCCCAGTGGACCAGACCCTGTGTCTCCTGACAGACTGTCCTGTAACGACATCAAGCCGTTCCTCATCCAGCAGGCCTCTGGTGCACCGATTGCAGTGTCAGTATCTTTGTCCACCAGTCAAAGTGGTGCCCACCACCACCACTACCACCACCACCACCACCAAACCTCCTCCCCAACCAGCCCCGAGGACCTCCAACCGCCTGCAGGCCATAGCAGGAACTACAGCCCCAGCCCGTGGACCCAGAACCCAGCAGTGAGCACAGTGCACACACACGCACCAGCTCAGCTAGCATTAGTAACAGCCAGCCCAGTACCCCTGCCCTGCTCGGCACACAGCACCCAGACCCACAGATGCTGCACAGCTGCCAGCACTGCGACACCTACTTCTCTGACAACATCATGTATACCGTTCACATGGGTTGCCACGGCTCTGAGAACCCCTTCCAGTGTAATGTCTGCGGGTGTAAGTGCAGGGACAAGATGACTTCGCTTGCCACTTAGCTCGCGGGCAGCACACGTGACTGACTTCCACGGTAACCCCGGGAGATGAATTCCAACGATGTTTGGTCGTCTCACCGAGAACAGAACTTATTCCGTGTTTATGATAATCAGGGATCAGAGCGATTCTGATCTAGATTTTATTGTGTCGTTTTTAAAATTTATTTTATGATATAACTTAAGAGAGTGAGTGTTACTTTGAAATGAGGAATTGATGTTTCTATAAATGGGAACGCAATCTGGAGGTTGGAGACATTTATCACGTGTCCTCCTCGGTGCCGTCTGAGAATTTAAAGGAAGTCACTTCTTATTTTTAAAATGTAACCTTTTATTTAACGAGGCAAGTTGGTTAAGAACAAATTCTTATTTACAATGACGCCTACCCCTCCGGGCCAAGCCTTGACAAGGCTGGGCCAATTGTGTACTGCCCTATGGGGATGTTATACAGCCTGGATTTGAACCAGGGACTGTTGTGACGTCTTAGCACCTTGATGCAGTGCCTTAGACCGCTGCGCCACACGAGCCCAACTCTGAATTAGTTACATAAATATTGGTATTATTTACATGGTATTCAATTTATAGTTTAAATGGCGAATAGCAAGGTATCTGGTTGCTGAGACTAGAGTTTAAACAGTTTTGGCCTTATCTTTTATTTTATTGATTTATTTCACCCTTTATTCCAGATTGATTCCATGTGTTCTCTGTTCCACATTCAGTTGATTCCATGTGTTCTGTTCCACATTCAGATTGATTCCATGTGTTCTCTGTTCCACATTCCAGTTGATTCCATGTGTTCTCTGTTCCACATTCAGATTGATTCCATGTGTTCTCTGTTCCACATTCAGATTGATTCCATGTGTTCTCTGTTCCACATTCAGATTGATTCCATGTGTTCTCTGTTCCACATTCAGATTGATTCCATGTGTTCTCTGTTCCACATTCAGATTGATTCCATGTGTTCTCTGTTCCACATTCAGATTGATTCCATGTGTTCTCTGTTCCACATTCAGATTGATTCCATGTGTTCTCTGGTCCACATTCAGATTGATTCCATGTGTTCTCTGTTCCACATTCAGACATCCTCTGTTGCTGCCAATCACATAATTTCTTTCCTTCAGCTAGCCTTACTGATTCATATTAACTGGTGCTCTTTAGCTAATTTCCTAAATGAACAATGATCTCTAGCTTAAATACAATTTGCGTTCTGAGACAAATCATTCGGACTTGGATAAATCGTACTTCATCAAAAGGCCAAAGTATTCTTCTGAACCTGTTTTTAAAAAGTATTTAAAAGTATTTCACGTAACAGTTGTAGCAGTGTTGGAAATGATTGTGGTCCTTACAGACAGTAACGTAACACCACCCTTTCCTGAGTATTGAAATGATTTGCACAGATCAGAGCCTGGAGTTTTGTTTTTCATATTGTATGTTAAAAAGGTTTCCTGTTTGTTTTCTGGAAACGTAGATTGATGTAGCCGTGTCTAATGGTCCCCGTATTGGAGTGGTGTTTTCTATGCAGTGATCTAGGATGTGTAGGATTGGCTCCCAATCAATGATCTATATTGGACTATGGAGAAAGTAATGTTATGATATGAAACACCACAGGGTAGAAATATGTAGATTCTGATTTACACTGAAGAAAAATATACATTTAAAAATGTAAAAGATTCAAAGAGTTACAGTTCATATGAGGAAATCAGTCAATGTAAATAAATTAATTAGGCCCCTAATCTATGGATTTCACATGACTGGGAATACATTCATTAGGCCCTAATCTATGGATTTCACATGACTGGGAATACATTCATTAGGCCCTAATCTATGGATTTCACATGACTGGGAATACATTCATTAGGTCCCTAATCTATGGATTTCACATGACTGGGAATACATTCATTAGGCCCTAATCTATGGATTTCACATGACTGGGAATACATTCATTAGGTCCCTAATCTATGGATTTCATATGACTGGGAATACATTCATTAGGCCCCTAATCTATGGATTTCATATGACTGGGAATACATTCATTAGGTCCTAATCTATGGATTTCACATGACTGGGAATACATTCATTAGGTCCCTAATCTATGGATTTCACATGACTGGGAATACATTCATTAGGCCCCTAATCTATGGATTTCACATGACTGGGAATACATTCATTAGGTCCTAATCTATGGATTTCACATGACTGAGAATACATTCATTAGGTCCCTAATCTATGGATTTCACATGACTGGGAATACATTCATTAGGCCCTAATCTATGGATTTCACATGACTGGGAATACATTCATTAGGCCCTAATCTATGGATTTCACATGACTGGGAATACATTCATTAGGTCCCTAATCTATGGATTTCACATGACTGGGAATACATTCATTAGGCCCTAATCTATGGATTTCACATGACTGGGAATACATTCATTAGGCCCTAATCTATGGATTTCACATGACTGGGAATACATTCATTAGGTCCCTAATCTATGGATTTCACATGACTGGGAATACATTCTTTAGGCCGTAATCTATGGATTTCACATGACTGGGAATACATTCATTAGGCCCCTAATGTATGGATTCCACATGACTGGGAATACATTCATTAGGTCCTAATCTATGGATTTCACATGACTGGGAATACATTCATTAGGCCCCTAATCTATGGATTTCACATGACTGGGAATACATTCATTAGGTCCCTAATCTATGGATTTCACATGACTGTGAATACATTCATTAGGTCCCTAATCTATGGATTTCACATGACTGGGAATACATTCATTAGGCCCTAATCTATGGATTTCATATGACTGGGAATACATTCATTAGGCCCTAATCTATGGATTTCACATGACTGGGAATACATTCATTAGGTCCTAATCTATGGATTTCACATGACTGGGAATACATTCATTAGGTCCCTAATCTATGGATTTCACATGACTGGGAATACATTCATTAGGTCCTAATCTATGGATTTCACATGACTGGGAATACATTCATTAGGCCCCTAATCTATGGATTCCACATGACTGGGAATACATTCATTATGCCCTAATCTATGGATTTCACATGACTGGGAATACATTCATTAGGTCCCTAATCTATGGATTTCACATGACTGGGAATACATTCATTAGGTCCTAATCTATGGATTTCACATGACTGGGAATACATTCATTAGGTCCCTAATCTATGGATTTCACATGACTGGGAATACATTCATTAGGCCCTAATCTATGGATTTCACATGACTGGGAATACAAACCAACAAACCTTAACAAACAGAACAGGGGAGTGGATCAGAAAACCAGTCAGTATCTGGTGTGACCATTTGCCTCATGCAGCGTGACACATCTCCTTCACATAGAGTTGATCAGGCTGTTGATTGTGGCCTGTGGAATGTTGTCCCACTCCTCTTCAAATGGCTGTATGAAGTTTCTGGATATTGGCGGGACCTGGAACCACGCTGTCGTACACGTCGATCCAGAGCATCCCAAACATGCTCATTGAGCGACATGTCTGGTGAGTATACAGGCCATGGAAGAACTAGGACATTTTCAGCTTCCAGGAATTGTGTACAGATCATTTCGACATGGGGATGAGCATTATCATGCTGAAACATGAGGTGATGGCGGCGGATGAGTGGCACGACAATGAGCCTCAGGATCTCGTCACAGTATCTCTGTGTATTCAAATTTCCATCGATAAAATGTAATTATGTTCGTTGTCCGTAGCTTATGCCTGCCCCATACCATAACCCCACCACCGCCACCATGGGGCACTCTGTTCACAACGTTGACATCAGCAAACCGCTTGCCCACACGACGCCAAACACACGGTCTGCCATCTGCCCGGTACAGTTGAAACCAGGGATTCATCCGCGAAGAGAAAACTTCTCCGTGTTCGTGCCAGTGGCCATTGAATGTGAGCATTTGCCAACTGGAGTCGATTACGATGCAGAACTGCAGTCAGGTCGAGACCCTGGTGAGGACGACGAGCAGATGAGCTTCCCTGGGACGGTTTGTAACAGCCTGTGTAAAATATCTATGGTTGTGCAAACCATTTACATTACATTTAACATTTTTACATTTAAGTCATTTAGCAGACGCTCTTATCCAGAGCGACTTACAAATTGGTGCTTTCACCTTATGACATCCAGTGGAACAGCCACTTTACAATAGTGCATCTAGGTCTTTTGGGGGGGGGGGGGGGGGGGGGAGAAGGATTACTTTATCCTATCCTAGGTATTCCTTAAAGAGGTGGGGTTTCAGGTGTCTCCGGAAGGTGGTGATTGACTCCGCTGTCCTGGCGTCGTGAGGGAGTTTGTTCCACCATTGGGGGGCCAGAGCAGCGAACAGTTTTGACTGTTTGACAAACCCACAGTTTAATCAACAGTCCGGGTGGCTGGTCTCAAATCCCACAGGGGAAGAAGTTGGATGTGGAGGTCCTGGGCTGGCAGGGTTACACACTGGGGTTGTGAGGCCGGTTGGACGTACTGCCAAATCCTCTAATGCCACATCTGGGGTTGTGAGGCCGGTTGGACGTACTGCCAAATCCTCTACTGCCACATCTGGGGTTGTGAGGCCGGTTGGACGTACTGTCAAATCCTCTACTGCCACATCTGGGGTTGTGAGGCCGGTTGGACGTACTGTCAAATCCTCTACTGCCACATCTGGGGTTGTGAGGCCGGTTGGACGTACTGCCAAATCCTCTACTGCCACATCTGGGGTTGTGAGGCCGGTTGGACGTACTGCCAAATCCTCTACTGCCACATCTGGGGTTGTGAGGCCGGTTGGACGTACTGCCAAATCCTCTACTGCCACATCTGGGGTTGTGAGGCCGGTTGGACGTACTGCCAAATCCTCTACTGCCACATCTGGGGTTGTGAGGCCGGTTGGACGTACTGCCAAATCCTCTAATGCCACATCTGGGGTTGTGAGGCCGGTTGGACGTACTGCCAAATCCTCTAATGCCACATCTGGGGTTGTGAGGCCGGTTGGACGTACTGCCAAATCCTCTACTGCCACATCTGGGGTTGTGAGGCCGGTTGGACGTACTGTCAAATCCTCTACTGCCACATCTGGGGTTGTGAGGCCGGTTGGACGTACTGTCAAATCCTCTACTGCCACATCTGGGGTTGTGAGGCCGGGGTTGACGTACTGCCAAATCCTCTACTGCCACATCTGGGGTTGTAGAGGCCGGTTGGACGTACTGCCAAATCCTCTACTGCCACATCTGGGGTTGTGAGGCCGGTTGGACGTACTGCCAAATCCTCTACTGCCACATCTGGGGTTGTGAGGCCGGTTGGACGTACTGCCAAATCCTCTACTGCCACATCTGGGGTTGTGAGGCCGGTTGGACGTACTGCCAAATCCTCTAATGCCACATCTGGGGTTGTGAGGCCGGTTGGACGTACTCCAAATCCTCTAATGCCACATCTGGGGTTGTGAGGCCGGTTGGACGTACTGCCAAATCCTCTACTGCCACATCTGGGGTTGTGAGCCGGTTGGACGTACTGTCAAATCCTCTACTGCCACATCTGGGGTTGTGAGGCCGGTTGACGTACTGCCAAATCCTACTGCCACATCTGGGGTTGTGAGGCCGGTTGGATCGTACTGCCAAATCCTCTACTGCCACATCTGGGGTTGTGAGGCCGGTTGACGTACTGCCAAATCCTCTAATGCCACATCTGGGGTTGTGAGGCCGGTTGGACGTACTGCCAAATCCTCTACTGCCACATCTGGGGTTGTGAGGCCGGTTGGACGTACTGCCAAATCCTCTACTGCCACATCTGGGGTTGTGAGGCCGGTTGGACGTACTGTCAAATCCTCTACTGCCACATCTGGGGTTGTGAGGCCGGTTGGGCGTACTGCCAAATCCTCTACTGCCACATCTGGGGTTGTGAGGCTGGTTGGACGTACTGCCAAATCCCCTAATGCCACATCTGGGGTTGGGAGGCGGTTGGACGTACTGCCAAATCCTCTACTGCCACATCTGGGGTTGTGGAGGCCGGTTGACGTACTGCCAAATCCTCTACTGCCACATCTGGGGTTGTGAGGCCGGTTGGACGTACTGTCAAATCCTCTACTGCCACATCTGGGTTGTGAGGCCGGTTGGACGTACTGCCAAATCCTCTACTGCCACATCTGGGGTTGTGAGGCCGGTTGGACGTACTGTCAAATCCTCTACTGCCACATCTGGGGTTGTGAGGCCGGTTGGACGTACTGCCAAATCCTCTAATGCCACATCTGGGGTTGTGAGGCCGGTTGGACGTACTGCCAAATCCTCTACTGCCACATCTGGGGTTGTGAGGCCGGTTGGACGTACTGCCAAATCCTCTACTGCCACATCTGGGGTTGTGAGGCCGGTTGGAAGGTACTGCCAAATCCTCTAATGCCACATCTGGGGTTGTGAGGCCGGTTGGACGTACTGCCAAATCCTCTACTGCCACATCTGGGGTTGTGAGGCCGGTTGGACGTACTGCCAAATCCTCTACTGCCACATCTGGGGTTGTGAGGCCGGTTGGACGTACTGTCAAATCCTCTACTGCCACATCTGGGGTTGTGAGGCCGGTTGGACGTACTGCCAAATCCTCTACTGCCACATCTGGGGTTGTGAGGCCGGTTGGACGTACTGTCAAATCCTCTACTGCCACATCTGGGGTTGTGAGGCCGGTTGGACGTACTGCCAAATCCTCTACTGCCACATCTGGGGTTGTGAGGCCGGTTGGACGTACTGCCAAATCCTCTAATGCCACATCTGGGGTTGTGAGGCCGGTTGGACGTACTGCCAAATCCTCTACTGCCACATCTGGGGTTGTGAGGCCGGTTGGACGTACTGCCAAATCCTCTACTGCCACATCTGGGGTTGTGAGGCCGGTTGGACGTACTGCCAAATCCTCTACTGCCACATCTGGGGTTGTGATGCCGGTTGGACGTACTGTCAAATCCTCTACTGCCACATCTGGGGTTGTGAGGCCGGTTGGACGTACTGTCAAATCCTCTACTGCCACATCTGGGGTTGTGAGGCCGGTTGGACGTACTGCCAAATCCTCTACTGCCACATCTGGGGTTGTGAGGCCGGTTGGACGTACTGTCAAATCCTCTACTGCCACATCTGGGGTTGTGAGGCCGGTTGGACGTACTGTCAAATCCTCTACTGCCACATCTGGGATTGTGAGGCCGGTTGGACGTACTGCCAAATCCTCTACTGCCACATCTGGGGTTGTGAGGCCGGTTGGGCGTACTGTCAAATCCTCTACTGCCACATCTGGGGTTGTGAGGCTGGTTGGACGTACTGCCAAATCCTCTAATGCCACATCTGGGGTTGTGAGGCCGGTTGGACGTACTGCCAAATCCTCTACTGCCACATCTGGGGTTGTGAGGCCGGTTGGACGTACTGCCAAATCCTCTAATGCCACATCTGGGGTTGTGAGGCCGGTTGGACGTACTGCCAAATCCTCTACTGCCACATCTGGGGTTGTGAGGCCGGTTGGACGTACTGCCAAATCCTCTACTGCCACATCTGGGGTTGTGAGGCCGGTTGGACGTACTGCCAAATCCTCTACTGCCACATCTGGGGTTGTGAGGCCGGTTGGACGTACTGTCAAATCCTCTACTGCCACATCTGGGGTTGTGAGGCCGGTTGGGCGTACTGCCAAATCCTCTACTGCCACATCTGGGGTTGTGAGGCCGGTTGGACGTACTGCCAAATCCTCTACTGCCACATCTGGGGTTGTGAGGCCGGTTGGACGTACTGCCAAATCCTCTAATGCCACATCTGGGGTTGTGAGGCCGGTTGGACGTACTGCCAAATCCTCTACTGCCACATCTGGGGTTGTGAGGCCGGTTGGACGTACTGCCAAATCCTCTACTGCCACATCTGGGGTTGTGAGGCCGGTTGGACGTACTGTCAAATCCTCTACTGCCACATCTGGGGTTGTGAGGCCGGTTGGACGTACTGCCAAATCCTCTACTGCCACATCTGGGGTTGTGAGGCTGGTTGGACGTACTGCCAAATCCCCTAATGCCACATCTGGGGTTGTGAGGCCGGTTGGACGTACTGCCAAATCCTCTACTGCCACATCTGGGGTTGTGAGGCCGGTTGGACGTACTGCCAAATCCTCTACTGCCACATCTGGGGTTGTGAGGCCGGTTGGACGTACTGTCAAATCCTCTACTGCCACATCTGGGGTTGTGAGGCCGGTTGGACGTACTGCCAAATCCTCTACTGCCACATCTGGGGTTGTGAGGCCGGTTGGACGTACTGTCAAATCCTCTACTGCCACATCTGGGGTTGTGAGGCCGGTTGGACGTACTGCCAAATCCTCTAATGCCACATCTGGGGTTGTGAGGCCGGTTGGACGTACTGCCAAATCCTCTAATGCCACATCTGGGGTTGTGAGGCTGGTTGGACGTACTGCCAAATCCTCTACTGCCACATCTGGGGTTGTGAGGCTGGTTGGACGTACTGTCAAATCCTCTACTGCCACATCTGGGGTTGTGAGGCCGGTTGGACGTACTGCCAAATCCTCTAATGCCACATCTGGGGTTGTGAGGCCGGTTGGACGTACTGCCAAATCCTCTACTGCCACATCTGGGGTTGTGAGGCCGGTTGGACGTACTGCCAAATCCTCTACTGCCACATCTGGGGTTGTGAGGCCGGTTGGAAGGTACTGCCAAATCCTCTACTGCCACATCTGGGGTTGTGAGGCCGGTTGGACGTACTGTCAAATCCTCTACTGCCACATCTGGGGTTGTGAGGCGGTTGGAAGGTACTGCCAAATCCTCTACTGCCACATCTGGGGTTGTGAGGCCGGTTGGACGTACTGCCAAATCCTCTACTGCCACATCTGGGGTTGTGAGGCCGGTTGGACGTACTGTCAAATCCTCTACTGCCACATCTGGGGTTGTGAGGCCGGTTGGACGTACTGCCAAATCCTCTAATGCCACATCTGGGGTTGTGAGGCGGTTGGACGTACTGCCAAATCCTCTAATGCCACATCTGGGGTTGTGAGGCCGGTTGGACGTACTGTCAAATCTCTACTGCCACATCTGGGGTTGTGAGGCCGGTTGGACGTACTGCCAAATCCTCTAATGCCACATCTGGGGTTGTGAGGCCGGTTGGACGTACTGCCAAATCCTCTACTGCCACATCTGGGGTTGTGAGGCCGGTTGGACGTACTGCCAAATCCTCTACTGCCACATCTGGGGTTGTGAGGCCGGTTGGAAGGTACTGCCAAATCCTCTAATGCCACATCTGGGGTTGTGAGGCCGGTTGGACGTACTGCCAAATCCTCTACTGCCACATCTGGGGTTGTGAGGCCGGTTGGACGTACTGCCAAATCCTCTACTGCCACATCTGGGGTTGTGAGGCCGGTTGACGTACTGTCAAATCCTCTACTGCCACATCTGGGGTTGTGAGGCCGGTTGGGACGTACTGCCAAATCCTCTACTGCCACATCTGGGGTTGTGAGGCCGGTTGGACGTACTGTCAAATCCTCTACTGCCACATCTGGGGTTGTGAGGCCGGTTGGACGTACTGCCAAATCTCTACTGCCACATCTGGGGTTGTGAGGCCGGTTGGACGTACTGCCAAATCCTCTAATGCCACATCTGGGGTTGTGAGGCCGGTTGGACGTACTGCCAAATCCTCTACTGCCACATCTGGGGTTGTGAGGCCGGTTGGACGTACTGCCAAATCCTCTACTGCCACATCTGGGGTTGTGAGGCCGGTTGGACGTACTGCCAAATCCTCTACTGCCACATCTGGGGTTGTGATGCCGGTTGGACGTACTGTCAAATCCTCTACTGCCACATCTGGGGTTGTGAGGCCGGTTGGACGTACTGTCAAATCCTCTACTGCCACATCTGGGGTTGTGAGGCCGGTTGGACGTACTGCCAAATCCTCTACTGCCACATCTGGGGTTGTGAGGCCGGTTGGACGTACTGTCAAATCCTCTACTGCCACATCTGGGGTTGTGAGGCCGGTTGGACGTACTGTCAAATCCTCTACTGCCACATCTGGGATTGTGAGGCCGGTTGGACGTACTGCCAAATCCTCTACTGCCACATCTGGGGTTGTGAGGCCGGTTGGACGTACTGTCAAATCCTCTACTGCCACATCTGGGGTTGTGAGGCTGGTTGGACGTACTGCCAAATCCTCTAATGCCACATCTGGGGTTGTGAGGCCGGTTGGACGTACTGCCAAATCCTCTACTGCCACATCTGGGGTTGTGAGGCCGGTTGGGCGTACTGCCAAATCCTCTAATGCCACATCTGGGGTTGTGAGGCCGGTTGGACGTACTGCCAAATCCTCTACTGCCACATCTGGGGTTGTGAGGCCGGTTGGACGTACTGCCAAATCCTCTACTGCCACATCTGGGGTTGTGAGGCCGGTTGGACGTACTGCCAAATCCTCTACTGCCACATCTGGGGTTGTGAGGCCGGTTGGACGTACTGTCAAATCCTCTACTGCCACATCTGGGGTTGTGAGGCCGGTTGGACGTACTGCCAAATCCTCTACTGCCACATCTGGGGTTGTGAGGCCGGTTGGACGTACTGCCAAATCCTCTACTGCCACATCTGGGGTTGTGAGGCCGGTTGGACGTACTGCCAAATCCTCTACTGCCACATCTGGGGTTGTGAGGCCGGTTGGACGTACTGCCAAATCCTCTACTGCCACATCTGGGGTTGTGAGGCCGGTTGGACGTACTGCCAAATCCTCTACTGCCACATCTGGGGTTGTGAGGCCGGTTGGACGTACTGCCAAATCCTCTACTGCCACATCTGGGGTTGTGAGGCTGGTTGGACGTACTGCCAAATCCTCTACTGCCACATCTGGGGTTGTGAGGCCGGTTGGACGTACTGCCAAATCCTCTACTGCCACATCTGGGGTTGTGAGGCGGTTGGACGTACTGCCAAATCCTCTACTGCCACATCTGGGGTTGTGAGGCCGGTTGGACGTACTGCCAAATCCTCTACTGCCACATCTGGGGTTGTGAGGCCGGTTGGACGTACTGCCAAATCCTCTACTGCCACATCTGGGGTTGTGAGGCCGGTTGGACGTACTGCCAAATCCTCTACTGCCACATCTGGGGTTGTGAGGCCGGTTGGACGTACTGCCAAATCCTCTACTGCCACATCTGTCAGGTGGATGGATTATCTTAGCAAAGGGGAAATGCTCACTAACAGGGATGTAAACAAATTTGGGCACAACATTTGAGATAAATATGTTTTTGTGTGTATGGAACATTTCTGGGATTTGTGTTTTTAATGATTTCTTTGGGGGTTCCTTTATTTCAGCTCATGAAACATGGGACCTTCACTTTACATACTGTGTTTATATTTGTGTTTTTAATGATTTCTTTGGGGGGTTCCTTTATTTCAGCTCACTGAAACATGGGACCTTCACTTTACATACTGTGTTTATATTTGTGTTTTTTAATGATTTCTTTGGGGGGTTCCTTTATTTCAGCTCATGAAACATGGGACCTTCACTTTACATCTGTGTTTATATTTGTGTTTTTTAATGATTTCTTTGGGGGATCCTTTATTTCAGCTCATGAAACATGGGACCTTCACTTTACATACTGTGTTTATATTTGTGTTTTTAATGATTTCTTTGGGGGTTCCTTTATTTCAGCTCATGAAACATGGGACCTTCACTTTACATACTGTGTTTATATTTGTGTTTTTTAATGATTTCTTTGGGGGGATCCTTTATTTCAGCTCATGAAACATGGGACCTTCACTTTACATACTGTGTTTATATTTGTGTTTTTTAATGATTTCTTTGGGGGGGGGGGGTTCCTTTATTTCAGCTCATGAAACATGGGACCTTCACTTTACATACTGTGTTTATATTTGTGTTCAGTGTATCATTTTAGTCAAATGTTAACACCTTGAAAAGGCCTTTTATGTTAATTTATTACAGTAACTGTAATATATTACATTATTACCATCATATATGCCTGTAATATATTACATTACCATCATATAGGCCTGTAATATATTACATTATTACCATCATATAGGCCTGTAATATATTACATTATTACCATCATATAGGCCTGTAATATATTACATTACCATCATATAGGCCTGTAATATATTACATTACCATCATATAGGCCTGTAATATATTACATTACCATCATATAGGCCTGTAATATATTACATTACCATCATATAGGCCTGTAATATATTACATTACCATCATATAGGCCTGTAATATATTACATTACCATCATATAGGCCTGTAATATATTACATTACCATCATATAGGCCTGTAATATATTACATTACCATCATATAGGCCTGTAATATATTACATTACCATCATATAGGCCTGTAATATATTACATTACCATCATATAGGCCTGTAATATATTACATTATTACCATCATATAGGCCTGTAATATATTACATTATTACCATCATATAGGCCTGTAATATATTACATTACCATCATATAGGCCTGTAATATATTACATTACCATCATATAGGCCTGTAATATATTACATTACCATCATATAGGCCTGTAATATATTACATTACCATCATATAGGCCTGTAATATATTACATTACCATCATATAGGCCTGTAATATATTACATTACCATCATATAGGCCTGTAATATATTACATTACCATCATATAGGCCTGTAATATATTACATTACCATCATATAGGCCTGTAATATATTACATTACCATCATATAGGCCTGTAATATATTACATTACCATCATATAGGCCTGTAATATATAATACATTACCATCATATAGGCCTGTAATATATTACATTACCATCATATAGGCCTGTAATATATTACATTACCATCATATAGGCCTGTAATATATTACATTACCATCATATAGGCCTGTAATATATTACATTACCATCATATAGGCCTGTAATATATTACATTACCATCATATAGGCCTGTAATATATTACATTACCATCATATATGCCTGTAATATATTACATTACCATCATATAGGCCTGTAATATATTACATTACCATCATATAGGCCTGTAATATATTACATTACCATCATATAGGCCTGTAATATATTACATTACCATCATATAGGCCTGTAATATATTACATTACCATCATATAGGCCTGTAATATATTACATTACCATCATATAGGCCTGTAATATATTACATTACCATCATATAGGCCTGTAATATATTACATTACCATCATATAGGCCTGTAATATATTACATTACCATCATATAGGCCTGTAATATATTACATTATTATTGTAAATACAGGACTTTTTATTATTTGGTTATTAAAAGAAGATAGAACAACAGACTTTCTGATTTTAGAGAGGGGTATAGAGGTCACCCAGAGAGGGGTATAGAGGTCACGTAGAGAGGGCTATAGAGGTCACGCAGGGAGGGGTATAGAGGTCACGCAGAGAGGGGTATAGAGGTCACGTAGAGAGGGCTATAGAGGTCACGTAGAGAGGGCTATAGAGGTCACGCAGAGAGGGGTATAGAGGTCACGTAGAGAGGGCTATAGAGGTCACGTAGAGAGGGGTATAGAGGTCACGTAGAGAGGGGTATAGAGGTCACGTAGAGAGGGGTATAGAGGTCACGTAGAGAGGGGTATAGAGGTCACGTAGAGAGGGCTATAGAGGTCACGTAGAGAGGGGTATAGAGGTCACGCAGAGAGGGGTATAGAGGTCACGTAGAGAGGGCTATAGAGGTCACGTAGAGAGGGGTATAGAGGTCACGTAGAGAGGGGTATAGAGGTCACGTAGAGAGGGGTATAGAGGTCACCTAGAGAGGGGTATAGAGGTCACGTAGAGAGGGCTATAGAGGTCACGCAGAGAGGGGTATAGAGGTCACGTAGAGAGGGGTATAGAGGTCACCTAGAGAGGGGTATAGAGGTCACGTAGAGAGGGGTATAGAGGTCACGTAGAGAGGGCTATAGAGGTCACGTAGAGAGGGGTATAGAGGTCACCTAGAGAGGGGTATAGAGGTCACGTAGAGAGGGGTATAGAGGTCACGTAGAGAGGGGTATAGAGGTCACGTAGAGACGGGTATAGAGGTCACGTAGAGAGGGGTATAGAGGTCACGTAGAGAGGAGTATAGAGGTCACGTAGAGAGGGGTATAGAGGTCACGTAGAGACGGGTATAGAGGTCACGTAGAGAGGGGTATAGAGGTCACGTAGAGAGGGGTATAGAGGTCACCTAGAGAGGGGTATAGAGGTCACCTAGAGAGGGGTATAGAGGTCACGTAGAGAGAGGGGTATAGAGGTCACGTAGAGAGGGGTATAGAGGTCACGTAGAGAGGGGTATAGAGGTCACGTAGAGAGGGGTATAGAGGTCACCTAGAGAGGGGTATAGAGGTCACGTAGAGAGGGGTATAGAGGTCACCTAGAGAGGGGTATAGAGGTCACCTAGAGAGGGGTATAGAGGTCACGTAGAGAGGGGTATAGAGGTCACCTAGAGAGGGGTATAGAGGTCACCTAGAGAGGGGAGGTCACGTAGAGGGCTATAGAGGTCACGTAGAGAGGGGTATAGGGTCACCTAGAGAGGGGTATAGAGGTCACGTAGAGAGGGTATTAGAGGTCACGCAGGGAGGGGTATAGAGGTCACGAGAGAGGGGTATAGAGGTCACCTAGAGAGGGGTATAGAGGTCACGAGAGAGAGGGTATAGAGGTCACGCAGAGAGGGGTATAGAGGTCACGCAGAGAGGGGTATAGAGGTCACGTAGGAGAGGGGCTATAGAGGTCACGTAGAGAGGGGTATAGAGGTCACGTAGAGAGGGGTATAGAGGTCACGTAGAGAGGGGTATAGAGGTCACGTAGAGAGGGGGTATAGAGGTCACGTAGAGAGGGGTATAGAGGTCACGTAGAGAGGGGTATAGAGGTCACGTGAGAGAGGGGTATAGAGGTCACGTAGAGAGGGTATAGAGGTCACGTAGAGGGGTATAGAGGTCACGTAGAGAGGGGTATAGAGGTCACGTAGGGTATAGAGAGGGGTATAGAGGTCACCTAGAGAGGGGTATAGAGGTCACGTAGAGAGGGGTATAGGGTCATAGGAGGGGTATAGGGTCACGTAGAGAGGTCATAGAGGTCACGTGAGAGAGGGGTATAGAGGTCACGTAGAGAGGGGTATAGAGGTTAGAGGGGGTATAGAGGTCATAGAGAGGGTATAGAGGTCACGTAGAGAGGGGTATAGAGGTCACGTAGAGAGGGGTATAGAGGTCACAGGGTATAGAGGTAGAGAGGGGTATAGAGGTCACGTAGAGAGGGGTATAGAGGTCACGTAGAGAGGGGTATAGAGGTCACCTAGAGAGGGGTATAGAGGTCACGTAGAGGGGTATAGAGGTCACGTAGAGAGGGGTATAGAGGTCACGCAGGAGAGGGGTATAGAGGTCACGTAGAGAGGGTATAGAGGTCACGTAGAGAGGGGTATAGAGGTCACGTAGAGAGGGTATAGAGGTCACGTAGAGAGGGGTATAGAGGTCACCTAGAGAGGGGTATAGAGGTCACGAGAGAGGGCTATAGAGGTCACGTAGAGAGGGGCTATAGAGGTCACGTAGAGAGGGGTATAGAGGTCACGTAGAGAGAGGGGTATAGGGTCACGTAGAGAGGGGTATAGAGGTCACGTAGAGAGGGGTATAGAGGTCACGTAGAGAGGGGTATAGAGGTCACGTAGAGAGGGGTATAGAGGTCACGTAGAGAGGGGTATAGAGGTCACGTAGAGAGGGGTATAGAGGTCACGTAGAGAGGGTATAGAGGTCACGTAGAGAGGGGTATAGAGGTCACGTAGAGAGGAGTATAGAGGTCACGTAGAGAGGGTATAGAGGTCACGTAGAGACGGGTATAGAGGTCACGTAGAGAGGGGTATAGAGGTCACGTAGAGAGGGTATAGAGGTCACGTAGAGAGGGTATAGAGGTCACCTAGAGAGGGGTATAGAGGTCACGTAGAGAGGGGTATAGAGGTCACGTAGAGAGGGGTATAGAGGTCACGTAGAGAGGGGTATAGAGGTCACCTAGAGAGAGGGGTATAGAGGTCACGTAGAGAGGGGTATAGAGGTCACCTAGAGAGGGGTATAGAGGTCACCTAGAGAGGGGTATAGAGGTCACGTAGAGAGGGGTATAGAGGTCACCTAGAGAGGGGTATAGAGGTCACCTAGAGAGGGGTATAGAGGTCACGTAGAGAGGGGTATAGGGTCACGTAGAGAGGGGTATAGAGGTCACCTAGAGAGGGGTATAGAGGTCACGTAGAGAGGGGTATAGAGGTCACCTAGGGAGGGGTATAGAGGTCACGAGAGAGGGTATAGAGGTCACCTAGAGAGGGGTATAGAGGTCACGTAGAGAGGGTATAGAGGTCACGCAGGGAGGGGTATAGAGGTCACGCAGAGAGGGGTATAGAGGTCACGTAGAGGGGCTATAGAGGTCACGTAGAGAGGGCTATAGAGGTCACGTAGAGGGGTATAGAGGTCACGTAGAGAGGGGTATAGAGGTCAGGGCTATAGAGGTCACGTGAGAGGGGTATAGAGGTCACGTAGAGAGGGGTATAGAGGTCACGGAGGGGAGGGGTATAGAGGTCACGTAGAGAGGGGTATAGAGGTCACGTAGAGAGGGGTATAGAGGTCACGTAGAGAGGGGTATAGGAGGTCACGAGAGAGGGTATAGAGGTCACGTAGAGAGGGGTATAGAGGTCACGTAGAGAGGGGTATAGAGGTCACGTAGAGGGGTATAGAGGTCACGTAGAGGGGTATAGAGGTCACTAGAGAGGGGTATAGAGGTCACGTAGAGAGGGTATAGAGGTCACGAGAGAGGGGTATAGAGGTCACGTAGAGAGGGGTATAGAGGTCACGTAGAGAGGGTATAGAGGTCACGAGAGAGGGTATAGAGGTCACGTAGAGAGGGGTATAGAGGTCACGCAGAGAGGGGTATAGAGGTCACGTGAGAGAGGGTATAGAGGTCACGTAGAGAGGGTATAGAGGTCACGTAGAGAGGGGTATAGGAGGTATAGAGGTCACGTAGAGAGGGGTATAGAGGTCACGTAGAGAGGGGTATAGAGGTCACGTAGAGAGGGGTATAGAGGTCACGTAGAGAGGGGTATAGAGGTCACCAGAGAGGGGTATAGAGGTCACGTAGAGAGGGGTCACGTAGAGAGGGCTATAGAGGTCACCAGAGAGGGTATAGAGGTCAGTGAGAGAGGGGTATAGAGGTCACGTAGAGTAGAGGGGTATAGAGGTCACGTAGAGAGGGGTATAGAGGTCACGAGGAGAGTATAGGGTCACGTAGAGAGGGAGGTATAGAGGTCACGTAGAGAGGGGTATAGAGGTCACGTAGAGAG
The DNA here is from genome assembly GCF_034236695.1 of Oncorhynchus nerka. Lineage (NCBI taxonomy): Eukaryota > Metazoa > Chordata > Actinopteri > Salmoniformes > Salmonidae > Oncorhynchus > Oncorhynchus nerka. Next base: position 22,717 of record NW_027038603.1, read on the forward strand.
GGGTATAGAGGTCACGTAGAGAGGGCTATAGAGGTCACGCAGAGAGGGGTATAGAGGTCACCTAGAGAGGGGTATAGAGGTCACGTATAGAGGTCAGAGGAGGGGTATAGAGGTCACGTAGAGAGGGGTATAGAGGTCACGTAGAGAGGGTATAGAGTCACGTACGGGGAGAGGTCACGTAGAGAGGGGTATAGAGGTCACGTAGAGACGGGTATAGAGGTCACGTAGAGAGGGGTATAGAGGTCACGTAGAGAGGGCTATAGAGGTCACCTAGAGAGAGGGGTATAGAGTCACGTAGAGAGGGGTATAGAGGTCACGTAGAGAGGGGTATAGAGGTCACGTGAGAGGGGTATAGAGGTCACGTAGAGAGGGGTATAGAGGTCACGTAGAGAGGGGTATAGAGGTCACCTAGAGAGGGGTATAGAGGTCACGTAGAGAGGGGGGTCACCTAGGGAGGTCACTAGAGAGGGGTATAGAGGTCACCTAGAGAGGGGGCAGGAGTCACGCCAGAGAGGGGGTATAGAGGGTCACCTAGAGAGGGGTATAGAGGTCACGTAGAGGTCAGCAGGGAGAGAGGGGTAGGAGGTATAGAGGTCACGTAGAGAGGGGGTATAGAGGTCACGTAGAGGAGAGGGGTATAGAGGTCACGCAGGGAGGGGGTATAGAGGTCACGAGAGAGGGTATAGAGGTCACGTAGAGAGGGGTATAGAGGTCACGTAGAGAGGGGTATAGAGGTCACGTAGAGAGGGGTATAGAGTCACGTAGAGGGGTATAGAGGTCACGTAGAGAGGGGTATAGAGGTCACGTAGAGAGGGTATAGAGGTCACGTAGAGAGGGGTATAGAGGTCACGTAGAGAGGGGTATAGAGGTCACGTAGAGAGGGGTATAGAGGTCACGTAGAGAGGGGTATAGAGGTCACGTAGAGAGGGGTATAGAGGTCACGTAGAGAGGGGGTATAGAGGTCACGTAGAGAGGGGTATAGAGGTCACGTAGAGACGGGTATAGAGGTCACATAGAGGGGTATAGAGGTCACGTAGAGAGAGGGGTATAGAGGTCACGTAGAGAGGGGTATAGGGTCACGTAGAGGGGTATAGAGGTCACGCAGGGAGGGGTATAGAGGTCACGTAGAGACGGGTATAGAGGTCACGTAGAGAGGGTATAGAGGTCACGCAGGGAGGGTATAGAGGTCACGTAGAGACGGGTATAGAGTCGTAGAGAGGGAGTAGAGGTCACGAGGGAGGGTATAGAGGTCACGAGAGAGGGGTATAGAGGTCACGTAGAGAGGGCTATAGAGGTCACGTAGAGAGGGCTATAGAGGTCACGTAGAGAGGGGTATAGAGGTCACGTAGAGAGGGCTATAGAGGTCACGTAGAGACTATTTTATGACATGGTATAGTTGTGTGACATGTTTCCTGCGGGAAGGTTGCCTTTCCAGGAAGTAAAATATTCAAATTGACAGGGACTCTTCTATAGTTTATATTTCAACAAAACAGAAATAATGAAATAAGTGAATATTCGCTGGTGCTGAAGATGATTTATCTGGTTGCGCGTTAAGGAGGCCTCCCTCCCTTCGTCTAACTTGAGACCATCATGCAAAAACCATATACATGGACATTGTACTTACTACATGTTGTCAACCCTCTATAAAACCATATACATGGACATTGACCTATATGTTGTCAAACAGCCCTCTATAAAACCATATACATGGACATTGACCTACATGTTGTCAAACAGCCCTCTATAAAACCATATACATGGACATTGACCTACATGTTGTCAAACAGCCCTCTATAAAACCATATACATGGACATTGTACTTACTACATGTTGTCAAACAGCCCTCTATAAAACCATATACATGGACATTGTACTTACTACATGTTGTCAAACAGCCCTCTATAAAACCATATACATGGACATTGACCTACATGTTGTCAAACAGCCCTCTATAAAACCATATACATGGACATTGACCTACATGTTGTCAAACAGCCCTCTATAAAACCATATACATGGACATTGACCTACATGTTGTCAAACAGCCCTCTATAAAACCATATACATGGACATTGACCTACATGTTGTCAAACAGCCCTCTATAAAACCATATACATGGACATTGTACTTACTACATGTTGTCAAACAGCCCTCTATACAACCATATACATGGACATTGACCTACATGTTGTCAAACAGCCCTCTATAAAACCATATACATGGACATTGACCTACATGTTGTCAAACAGCCCTCTAGAAAACCATATACATGGACATTGACCTACATGTTGTCAAACAGCCCTCTATACAACCATATACATGGACATTGACCTACATGTTGTCAAACAGCCCTCTATAAAAACATATTTTATTTTATTTTATTTTTATTTCACCTTTATTTAACCAGGTAAGCAAGTTGAGAACAAGTTCTCATTTACAATTGCGACCTGGCCAAGATAAAGCAAAGCAGTTCGACAGATACAACGACACAGAGTCACACATGGAGTAAAACAAACATACAGTCAATAATACAGTATAAACAAGTCTATATACAATGTGAGCAAATTAGGTGAGAAGGGAGGTAAAGGCAAAAAAGGCCATGGTGGCAAAGTAAATACAATATAGCAAGTAAAACACTGGAATGGTAGTTTTGCAATGGAAGAATGTGCAAAGTAGAAATAAAAATAATGGGGTGCAAAGGAGCAAAATAAATAAATGAATTAAATACAGTTGGGAAAGAGGTAGTTGTTTGGGCTAAATTATAGGTGGGCTATGTACAGGTGCAGTAATCTGTAAGATGCTCTGACAGTTGGTGCTTAAAGCTAGTGAGGGAGATAAGTGTTTCCAATTTAAGAGATTTTGTAGTTCGTTCCAGTCATTGGCAGCAGAGAACTGGAAGGAAGGCGGCCAAAGAAAGGGTGGTTTTGGGGGTGACTAGAGAGATATACCTGCTGGAGCGTGTGCTACAGGTGGGAGATGCTATGGTGACCAGCGAGCTGAGATAAGGGGGGACTTTACCTAGCAGGGTCTTGTAGATGACATGGAGCCAGTGGGTTTGGCGACGAGTATGAAGCGAGGGCCAGCCAACGAGAGCGTACAGGTCGCAATGGTGGGTAGTATATGGGGCTTTGGTGACAAAACGGATTGCACTGTGATAGACTGCATCAATTTGTTGAGTAGGGTATTGGAGGCTATTTTGTAAATGACATCGCCAAAGTCGAGGAAGTTGGTAGGATGGTCAATTTTACAAGGGTATGTTTGGCAGCATGAGTGAAGGATGCTTTGTTGCGAAATAGGAAGCCAATTCTAGATTTAACTTTGGATTGGAGATGTTTGATATGAGTCTGGAAGGAGAGTTTACAGTCTAACCAGATACCTAAGTATTTGTAGTTGTCCACGTATTCTAAGTCAGAGCCGTCCAGAGTAGTGATGTTGGACAGGCGGGTAGGTGCAGGTAGCGATCGGTTGAAGAGCATGCATTTAGTTTTACTTGTATTTAAGAGCAATTGGAGGCCACGGAAGGAGAGTTGTATGGCATTGAAGCTTGCCTGGAGGGTTGTTAACACAGTGTCCAAAGAAGGGCCGGAAGTATACAGAATGGTGTCGTCTGCGTAGAGGTGGATCAGAGACTCACCAGCAGCAAGAGCGACCTCATTGATGTATACAGAGAAGAAGTCGGTCCAAGAATTGAACCCTGTGGCACCCCCATAGAGACTGCCAGAGGTCCGGACAGCAGACCCTCCGATTTGACACACTGAACTCTATCAGAGAAGTAGTTGGTGAACCAGGCGAGGCAATCATTTGAGAAACCAAGGCTGTCGAGTCTGCCGATGAGGATGCGGTGGTTGACAGAGTCGAAAGCCTTGGCCAGATCAATGAATACGGCTGCACAGTAATGTTTCTTATCGATGGCGGTTAAGATATCGTTTAGGACCTTGAGCGTGGCTGAGGTGCACCCATGACCAGCTCTGAAACCAGATTGCATAGCAGAGAAGGTATGGTGAGATTCGAAATGGTCGGTAATCTGTTTGTTGACTTGGCTTTCGAAGACCTTAGAAAGGCATGGTAGGATAGATATAGGTCTGTAACAGTTTGGGTCAAGAGTGTCCCCCTTTGAAGAGGGGATGACCAGCTCTTTCCAATCTTTGGGAATCTCAGATGACACGAAAGAGAGGTTGAACAGGCTAGTAATAGGGGTGGCAACAATTTAGGCAGATAATTTTTAGAAAGAAAGGGTCCAGATTGTCTAGCCCGGCTGATTTGTAGGGGTCCAGATTTTTCAGCTCTTTCAGAACTTCAGCTGAATGAATTTGGGAGAAGGAGAAATGGGGAAGGCTTGGGCGAGTTGCTGTTGGGGGTGCAGTGCTGTTGACCGGGGTAGGAGTTGCCAGGTGGAAAGCATGGCCAGCCGTAGAAAAATGCTTATTGAAATTCTCAATTATGGTGGATTTATCAGTGGTGACAGTGTTTCCTATCTTCAGTGCAGTGGGCAGCTGGGAGGAGGTGTTCTTATTCTCCATGGACTTTACAGTGTCCCAGAACTTTTTTGAGTTAGTGTTGCAGGAAGCAACAATGCCCAATGCTACGGCTAAGTTAGCCTCCACATTTCCACCTTGCTAGGTTCCACCCAGTGCTACGGCTAAGTTAGCCTCCACATTTCCACCCTGTTAGGTTCCACCTTGCTAGGTTCCACCCAATGCTACGGCTAAGTTAGCCTCCACATTTCCACCTTGCTAGGTTCCACCCAGTGCTACGGCTAAGTTAGCCTCCACATTTCCACCTTGCTAGGTTCCACCCAGTGCTACGGCTAAGTTAGCCTCCACATTTCCACCTTGCTAGGTTCCACCTTGCTAGGTTCCACCCAGTCTCTGGCTAGTTAGCCTCCACATTTCCACCCTGCTAGGTTCCACCTTGCTAGGTTCACCCAGTGCTCGGCTAAGTTAGCCTCACATTTCCACCCTGCTAGGTTCCACCTTGCTAGGTTCCACCCAGTGCTACGGCTAAGTTAGCCTCCACATTTCCACCCTGTTAGGTTCCACCTTGCTAGGTTCCACCCAGTGCTACGGCTAAGTTAGCCTCCACATTTCCACCCTGTTAGGTTCCACCCAGTGCTACGGCTAAGTTAGCCTCCACATTTCCACCTTGCTAGGTTCCACCCAGTGCTACGGCTAAGTTAGCCTCCACATTTCCACCCTGTTAGGGTGGAACCTAGCAAGGTGGAACCTGTATATGCACCTGACAGGTTGGACATTTTGTCAGAAGAATATATAAATGTAATTACTAACGTCAACATGTATGACTATTTACATAGAATCAATGAAAGTTACATAATGGCGATCATCCATCCCTCATTACCGGTGTCATTTTATTCTGTCATAAGGAGGAAGGTATCTTGCAATGATTTCCTGTTTCTCTTTGTTGAAGACGTCCACGGCTCTGTTCACAACCCGCTCCACCTCCGCCCTCTCCTGGGCACCTCCCGCCCTCTCCTGGGCACCTCCCGCCCTCTCCCTGGGCACCTCCGCCCTCTCCTGGGTTGGGAAGGCCGTGGAGAACTTGTCTCCGCAGGTCCTGGAGGAATGTGGTTTTGGATTCATTGAAGTCGGCTGCCAGAGACCTCATCCTCTCTGGGGAAGTTGATGTTCTGAACATAGAGGACGAAGAGTTGTGATTTACTGGTGAGAGTATAAAGAAGGAAGGGAGGTAGTGAGTCAAGAAACATTCTACTTAGAAACCTAAAATATAAACACACAATCATTCATTCTCTCTGTTTTTATTTTACCTTTATTTAACCAGGCAAGTCAGTTAGAACAAATTCTTATTTTCAATGACAGCCTAGGAACAGTGGGTTAACTGCCTTGTTCAGGGAAGAACGACAGATTTGTACCTTGTCAACTCCCGGGGTTTGAACTCGCAACCTTCCGGTTACTAGTCCAACGCTCTAACCACTAGGCTACTACATGCCTTGCCTATTAACTCTTGATTATATATTTTTATTTTTAAGTTAGACTCAGCCAGATGATGTTTAAACAAGATTTTGAGATGAGCGCGAGGCAAGACGTTACTGCCATGTTCTCACACAGTCGAAGTATCTGACACGTGTTACGAGGGGAGCTTCACGCTGCTACGGGTTCCCAAAAACAGAGAAGTTTAGTCGTCTCGTGCTTCAGCACCTATTTTAGTTGTTGTGGAAATGGACCGGATATTGTGTTTATTTCGTGCGGGCAACGTCATCTCACTGAGTCTACCTTTTAAAAGGGAGAGTAAACACCCCAAAATGTCCACGTGCTGTTCATATGCACTTCGTTTGACGTTAGTTCGGCACGGGTTTTAGGGACCGACTACCCGGTGGACGTACGGCTGACAACATTTTCAGCTTGCACATTACGCCTGGCATTCCGTTCAGAGTCGCTAAGTACTCTCAGCCGGCAAACTCTATCAGTGTGTGTGTGTGTGTGTGTGTGTGTGGGGGCTTTAAGGATCACAGTAAGGATGAATACTGACCTCTGGCCTCCTGCATGGCCTGTGAGACCAGGCGTCTGCAGGCCTGGTCAGCCTGGTAGACCACACTGGACACACAGCTCTGACGGTCAGCCTCCTACAGAATATAGAATACACCACAGCTCTGAGGGTCAGCCTCCTACAGAATATAGAATACACCACAGGTCTGAGGGTCAGCCTCCTACAGAATATAGAATACACCACAGCTCTGAGGGTCAGCCTCCTACAGAATACACCACAGCTCTGAGGGTCAGCCTCCTACAGAATATAGAATACACCACAGAGCTCTGAGGGTCAGCCTCCTACAGAATATAGAATACACCACAGCTCTGGCGGTCAGCCTCCTACAGAATATAGAATACACCACAGGTCTGAGGGTCAGCCTCCTACAGAATACACCACAGCTCTGAGGGTCAGCCTCCTACAGAATATAGAATACACCACAGGTCTGAGGGTCAGCCTCCTACAGAATATAGAATACACCACAGCTCTGAGGGTCAGCCTCCTACAGAACAGAATACACCACAGCTCTGAGGGTCAGCCTCCTACAGAATATAGAATACACACAGGTCTGAGGTCAGCTCTGAATACACCACAGCTCTGAGGGTCAGCCTCCTACAGAATATAGAATACACCACAGGTCTGAGGGTCAGCCTCCTACAGAATATAGAATACACCACAGCTCTGAGGGTCAGCCTCCTACAGAATATAGAATACACCACAGCTCTGAGGGTCAGCCTCCTACAGAATATAGAATACACCACAGCTCTGAGGGTCAGCCTCCTACAGAATATAGAATACACCACAGCTCTGAGGGTCAGCCTCCTACAGAATACACCACAGCTCTGAGGGTCAGCCTCCTACAGAATATAGAATACACCACAGAGCTCTGAGGGTCAGCCTCCTACAGAATACACCACAGCTCTGAGGGTCAGCCTCCTACAGAATATAGAATACACCACAGAGCTCTGAGGGTCAGCCTCCTACAGAATATAGAATACACCACAGGTCTGAGGGTCAGCCTCCTACAGAATATAGAATACACCACAGCTCTGAGGGTCAGCCTCCTACAGAATATAGAATACACCACAGCTCTGAGGGTCAGCCTCCTACAGAATATAGAATACACCACAGCTCTGAGGGTCAGCCTCCTACAGAATACACCACAGCTCTGAGGGTCAGCCTCCTACAGAATATAGAATACACCACAGCTCTGGCGGTCAGCCTCCTACAGAATATAGAATACACCACAGGTCTGAGGGTCAGCCTCCTACAGAATACACCACAGCTCTGAGGGTCAGCCTCCTACAGAATATAGAATACACCACAGAGCTCTGAAGGTCAGCCTCCTACAGAATATAGAATACACCACAGCTCTGAGGGTCAGCCTCCTACAGAATATAGAATACACCACAGCTCTGAGGGTCAGCCTCCTACAGAATATAGAATACACCACAGAGCTCTGGTCAGCCTCCTACAGAATATAGAATACACCACAGCTCTGAGGGTCAGCCTCCTACAGAATATAGAATACACCACAGCTCTGAGGGTCAGCCTCCTACAGATATAGAATACACCACAGGTCTGAGGGTCAGCCTCCTACAGAATACACCACAGCTCTGAGGGTCAGCCTCCTACAGAATATAGAATACACCACAGAGCTCTGAGGGTCAGCCTCCTACAGAATATAGAATACACCACAGCTCTGAGGGTCAGCCTCCTACAGAATATAGAATACACCACAGCTCTGAGGGTCACCATACTGTAAGCTGCTCTGCCTCCTACTAGACTCAGTGGGTTCCATGAACTAACAGAACATACCTTCTGCTCAGTGTTGTCCTGGACTAGACTCAGTGGGTTCCATGAACTAACAGAACATACCTTCTGCTCAGTGTTGTCCTGGACTAGACTCAGTGGGTTCCATGAACTAACAGAACATACCTTCTGCTCAGTGTTGTCCTGGACTGGACTCAGTGGGTTCCATGAACTAACAGAACATACCTTCTGCTCAGTGTTGTCCTGGACTGGACTCAGTGGGTTCCATGAACTAACAGAACATACCTTCTGCTCAGTGTTGTCCTGGACTGGACTCAGTGGGTTCCATGAACTAACAGAACATACCTTCTGCTCAGTGTTGTCCTGGACTGGACTCAGTGGGTTCCATGCTCAGTGTTGTCCTGGACTGGACTCAGTGGGTTCCATGAACTAACAGAACATACCTTCTGCTCAGTGTTGTCCTGGACTGGACTCAGTGGGTTCCATGAACTAACAGAACGTACCTTCTGCTCAGTGTTGTCCTGGACTGGACTCAGTGGGTTCCATGAACTAACAGAACATACCTTCTGCTCAGTGTTGTCCTGGACTGGACTCAGTGGGTTCCATGAACTAACAGAACGTACCTTCTGCTCAGTGTTGTCCTGGACTGGACTCAGTGGGTTCCATGAACTAACAGAACGTACCTTCTGCTCAGTGTTGTCCTGGACTGGACTCAGTGGGTTCCATGAACTAACAGAACATACCTTCTGCTCAGTGTTGTCCTGGACTGGACTCAGTGGGTTCCATGAACTAACAGAACATACCTTCTGCTCAGTGTTGTCCTGGATTGGACTCAGTGGGTTCCATGAACTAACAGAACATACCTTCTGCTCAGTGTTGTCCTGGACTGGACTCAGTGGGTTCCATGCTCAGTGTTGTCCTGGACTGGACTCAGTGGGTTCCATGAACTAACAGAACATACCTTCTGCTCAGTGTTGTCCTGGACTGGACTCAGTGGGTTCCATGAACTAACAGAACATACCTTCTGCTCAGTGTTGTCCTGGACTGGACTCAGTGGGTTCCATGAACTAACAGAACATACCTTCTGCTCAGTGTTGTCCTGGACTGGACTCAGTGGGTTCCATGAACTAACAGAACATACCTTCTGCTCAGTGTTGTCCTGGACTGGACTCAGTGGGTTCCATGAACTAACAGAACATACCTTCTGCTCAGTGTTGTCCTGGACTGGACTCAGTGGGTTAACAGAACATACCTTCTGCTCAGTGTTGTCCTGGACTGGACTCAGTGGGTTCCATGAACTAACAGAACATACCTTCTGCTCAGTGTTGTCCTGGACTAGACTCAGTGGGTTCCATGAACTAACAGAACATACCTTCTGCTCAGTGTTGTCCTGAACTGGACTCAGTGGGTTCCATTAACTAACAGAACATACCTTCTGCTCAGCGTTGTCCTGGACTGGACCCAGTGGGTTCCATGAACTAACAGAACATACCTTCTGCTCAGCGTTGTCCTGGACTGGACTCAGTGGGTTCCATGAACTAACAGAACATACCTTCTGCTCAGTGTTGTCCTGGACTGGACTCAGTGGGTTCCATGAACTAACAGAACATACCTTCTGCTCAGTGTTGTCCTGGACTGGACTCAGTGGGTTCCATGAACTAACAGAACATACCTTCTGCTCAGTGTTGTCCTGGACTGGACTCAGTGGGTTCCATGAACTAACAGAACATACCTTCTGCTCAGTGTTGTCCTGGACTAGACTCAGTGGGTTCCATGAACTAACAGAACATACCTTCTGCTCAGTGTTGTCCTGGACTGGACCCAGTGGGTTCCATGAACTAACAGAACATACCTTCTGCTCAGTGTTGTCCTGGACTGGACTCAGTGGGTTCCATGCTCAGTGTTGTCCTGGACTGGAGTGGGTTCCTGGACTCAGTGGGTTCCATGAACTAACAGAACATACCTTCTGCTCAGTGTTGTCCTGGACTGGACTCAGTGGGTTCCATGAACTAACAGAACATACCTTCTGCTCAGTGTTGTCCTGGACTGGACTCAGTGGGTTCCATGAACTAACAGAACATACCTTCTGCTCAGTGTTGTCCTGGACTGGACTCAGTGGGTTCCATGAACTAACAGAACATACCTTCTGCTCAGTGTTGTCCTGGACTGGACTCAGTGGGTTCCATGCTCAGTGTTGTCCTGGACTGGAAGTGGGTTCCAGAACTAACAGAACATACCTTCTGCTCAGTGTTGTCCTGACTAGACTCAGTGGGTTCCATGAACTAACAGAAACATACCTTCTGCTCAGTGTTGTCCTGGACTGGACCCAGTGGGTTCCATGAACTAACAGAACATACCTTCTGCCTAGTGTTGTCCTGGACTCAGTGGGTTCCATGCTCTGGACTGGACTCAGTGGGTTCATGAACTAACAGAACATACCTTCTGCTCAGTGTTGTCCTGGACTGACTCAGTGGGTTCCATGAACTAACAGAACATACCTTCTGCTGGGGCGTTGTCCTGGACTGGACTCAGTGGGTTCCATTAACTAACAGAACATACCTTCTGCTCAGTGTTGTCCTGACTGGACTCAGTGGGTTCCATGAACTAACAGAACATACCTTCTGCTCAGTGTTGTCCTGACTGGACTCAGTGGGTTCCATGAACTAACAGAACA
>NW_027038604.1:0-33710 GCF_034236695.1 Oncorhynchus nerka
TGTCGTACTCTCCAGGTAGGTGATGGAGAGTGTGACATGGTGTCATATTCTCAGGTGGGTGATGGAGGAGTGACGGGGTCGTACTCTCCAGGTGGGTGATGGAGGAGTGTGACATGGTGTCGTACTCTCCAGGTGGGTGATGGAGGAGTGTGACATGGTGTCGTACTCTCAGGTGGGTAATGGAGGAGGTGACGGGGGTCATACTCTCCAGGTGGGTGATGGAGGAGTGACATGGTGTCATACTCTCCAGGTGAAGGGTGATGGAGAGTAGGTGACATGGTGTCATACTCTCAGGTAATGGAAAGGGTGATGGAGAGAGTGTGACATGGGGTTGTACTCTCCAGGTGGGTGATGGAGGGAGTGACATGGGTGTATTCCAGGTGGGTGATGGAGGAGTGTGACATGGGGTCGTACTCTCCAGGTGGGTGATGGAGGTGTGACATGGTGTCGTACTCTCCAGGTGGGTGATGGAGGGTGACGGGGGGTCATACTCTCCAGGTGGGTGATGGAGGAGTGTGACATGGTGTCGTACTCTCAGGTAGGTGATGGAGGAGTGTGACATGGTGTGTACTCTCCAGGTGGGTGATGGAGGAGTGTGACATGGTCGTACTCTCCAGGTGGGTGATGGAGGAGTGTGACATGGGGTCATTACTCTCCAGGTGGGTGATGGAGGAGTGTGACATGGGTCGTACTCTCCAGGTGGGTGATGGAGGGTAGTGTGACAGGTGGGTGATCGTACTCTCCAGGTAGGTGATGGAGAGGTGTGACATGGGGTCGTACTCTCCAGGTAGGTGATGGAGGAGTGTGACATGGTGTCGTACTCTCCAGGTGATGGAGAGGTGTGATAAGTCGTACTCTCCAGGTAGGTGATGGAGGAGGACATGGTGTCATACTCTCCAGGTGGGTGATGGAGGAAGTGTGACATGGGGTCATTACTCTCCAGGTGGGGTGATGGAGGAGTGTGACATGGGGTCGTACTCTCCAGGTGGGTGATGGAGAGTGTGACATGGTGTCGTACTCTCCAGGTGGGTGATGGAGGAGTGTGACATGGTGTCATACTCTCCAGGTGGGTGATGGAGAGTGTGACATGGTGTCATACTCTCCAGGTGGGTGATGGAGAGTGTGACATGGTGTGTACTCTCCAGGTGGGTGATGGAGGGAGTGTGACATGGGGTCATACTCTCCAGGTAGGTGATGGAGGAAGTGTGATTATGGGGTCATACTTTCCAGGTGGGTGATGGAGGAGTGACGGGGGGTAAATACTCTCAGGTAGGTGATGGAGGAGTGTGACATGGTGTCGTACTCTCCAGGTGGGTGATGGAGGGAGTGTGACATGGGGTCGTACTCTCCAGGTGGGTGATGGAGGAGTGACATGGGGGTCATACTCTCAGGTAGGTGATGGAGGAGTGTGACATGGGGTCGTACTCTCCAGGTGGGTGATGGAGAGTGTGACATGGTGTCATACTCTCCAGGTGGGTGATGGAGGAAGTGACATGGTGTCGTACTCTGACATGGAGGAGAGTGTGGGGGGTCGTATTCTCCAGGTGGGTGATGGAGGAAGTGACATGGTGTCGTACTCTCCAGGTGGGTGATGAGGAGTGGAGGTGTGTGACATGGTATGACATTACTCTCAGGTGGGTGATGGAGGAGTGTGACATGGGGTCATACTCTCCAGGTGGGTGATGGAGGAGTGTGACATGGTGTCATACTCTCCAGGTAGGTGATGGAGGAGTGTGACATGGGTTGTACTCTCAGGTAGGTGATGGAGGAGTGTGACATGGGAAGCCGTACTCTCCAGGTAGGTGATGGAGGAGTGTGACATGGTGTCGTACTCTCCAGGTAGGTGATGGAGGAGTGACATGACAGTCGTACTCTCAGGTAGGTGATGAGGAGTATGACATGGGGGTCATTACTCTCCAGGTGGTGATGAGGAGTGTGACATGGTGTCGTACTCTCCAGAGTAGGTGATGGAAGGGAGGGGAGTGTGCATGGTGTCGTACTCTCCAGAGTAGTGATGGAAGGGAGTGTGACATGATGTCGTACTCTCCAGGTGGTGATGAAGGAAAGTGTGACATGGGGTCATACTCTCCAGGTGGGTGATGGAGGAGTGTGACATGGGGTCGTACTCTCCAGGTGGGTGATGGAGGAGTGTGACATGGTGTCATACTCTCCAGAGTGGGTGATGGAGGAAGTGTGACATATGGTGTCGTACTCTCCAGGTGGGTGATGAAGGAAGTGGCAACAGGAATGGGGGGTCATTACTCTCCAGGTGGGTAATGGAGGGAAGTGGGGTCATACTCTCAGAGGGTGTCATACTCTCCAGGTAGGTGATGGAGGAGTGTGACATGGTGTCGTACTCTCCAGGTAGGTGATGGAGGAGTGTGACATGGTGTCGTACTCTCCCAGGTGGGTGATGGAGAGTGTGACATGGTGTTGTACTCTCCAGTGGGTGATGGAGGAGTGTGATGGAGAAGGTCGTGACAGAGTGGGTGATGGAGGAGTGTGAGGTAGTACTCTCCAGGTGGGTGATGGAGGAGTGTGATGAAGTCATACTTCTCCAGGTAGGTGATGGGTCATACTCTCCAGGTAGGTGATGGAAGGAGTGTGACATGGGGTTCGTACTCTCCAGGTAGGTGATGGAGGAGTGTGACATGGGGTCATACTCTCCAGGTGGGTGATGGAGGAGTGTGACATGGGTGATGGAGGTCATACTCTTCAGAGTAGGAAATGGAGGAGTGTGACATGGTGTCGTACTCTCCAGGTAGGTGATGGAGGAGTGTGACATGGGGTCGTACTCTCCAGGTAGGTGATGGAGGAGTGTACTCTCTGAGGGTAAATGGAGGAGTGTCATGGTGTACTCTCCAGGTGGGTGATGGAGGATGGAGGAAGTGTGACATGTTGTCTGGGGGTCGTACTCTCCAGGTGGGTGATAAGAGGAGTGTGACGGGGGTCCTTACTCTCCAGGTGGGTGATGGAGGAGTGTGACATGGTCTCAGGTGGGTGATGGAGAGTGTGACATGGGGTTACTCTCCAGGTAGGTGATGGAGGAGTGACATGAGTGTCAGTACTCTCAGGTAGGTGATGGAGGAGTGTGACATGGTGTCATACTCTCCAGGTGGGTGATGGAGGAGTGTGACATGGGGTTGTACTCTCCAGGTAGGTGATGGAGGAAGTGTGACATGGAGGAGTCATGGTCATACTCTCCAGGTGGGTGATGGAGGAGTGTGACATGTGACTCTCCATGGTGATGGAGTAGTTACTCTCCAGGTAGGTGATGGAGGGGAGTGTGACATGGGGTCATACTCTCCAGGTGGGTGATGGAGGAGTGTGACATGGGGTCATTACTCTCCAGGTAGGGTGATGGAGGAGTGTGACATGTGGGGGGTCATTACTCTCCAGAGTAGGTAATGAGGAACGGGGGTCGACTTCCAGGTGACATGGAGTGTGATGGGGGTCGTACTCTCAGAGTAGGTGATGGAGGAGTGTGACATGGGGTCGTACTCTCCAGGTAGGTGATGGAAGGAGTGTGACATGGTGTCGTACTCTCCAGAGTGGGTGATGGAGGAGTGTGACATGGTGTCGTACTCTCCAGGTAGGTGATGGAGGAGTGTGACATGGGGTCGTACTCTCAGGTAGGTGATGGAGGAGTGTGACAGGGGGTCGTACTCTCCAGGTAGGTGATGGAGGAGTGTGACATGGTCGTACTCTCCAGGTAGGTGATGGAGGAGTGTGACAGTGTACTCTCCAGGTGGGTGATGGAGAGTGTGACGGGGGGTCGTACTCTCCAGGTGGGTGATGGAGGAGTGTGACATGGTGTCATACATGGTGGTGATGGAGGAGTGTGACATGGTGTCGCTCTCCAGGTGGGTGATGGAGAGGTGACATGGGGGTTGTACTCTCCAGGTAGGTGATGGAGGTGTGACATGGTGTGTACTCTCCAGGTGGGGATGGGAGGAGTGTGACATGGTGTCGTACTCTCCAGGTGGGTGATGGAGGAGTGTGACATGGTGTCGTACTCTCCAGGTGGGTGATGGAGGAGTGTGACGGGGGGTCATACTCTCCAGGTGGGTGATTGAGGAGTGTGACATGGTGTCATACTCTCCAGGTGGGTGATGGAAGTGTGACATGGTGTCGTACTCTCCAGGTGGGTGATGGAGGAGTGTGACATGGTGTTGTACTCTCCAGTGGGTGATGGAGGAGTGTGACATGGGGTCATACTCTCAGAGTAGGTGATGGAGGAGTGTGACATGGGGTCGTACTCTCCAGGTGGGTGATGGAGGAGGTGACGGGGGGTCGTACTCTCAGGTGGTGATGGAGGTGTGACATGGAAGCATACTCTCCAGGTAGGTGATGGAGGAGTGTGACAAGGTGTCATACTCTCCAGGTAGGTGATGGAGGAGTGTGACATGGTGTCATACTCTCCAGGTAGGTGATGGAGGAGTGTGACATGGGGTTGTACTCGAGGTACGTGGGACTCTCCATAGGGGGTGATGGAAGGGAGTGTGACATGGTGTCGTACTCTCCAGGTGGGTGATGGAGGAGTGTGACATGTTGTCATTACTCTCCAGGTAGGTGATGGAGGAGTGTGACATGGTGTCATACTCTCCAGGTAGGTGATGGAGGAGTGTGACGGGGGTCATACTCTCTCAGGTGGGTGATGGAGGAGTGTGACATGGGGTCATACTCTCCAGGAGGAGGTGATGGAAGAGTGTGATGGAGGAGTGTGATGGGGTCGTACTCTCCAGGTGGGTGATGGAGGAGTGTGACAGGGGGTCATACTCTCCAGAGTGGGTGATGGAGGAGTGTGACATGGTGTCATACTCTCCAGGTGGGTGATGGAGGAGTGTGACATGGTGTCGTACTCTCCAGGTGGGTGATGGAGGAGTGTGACATGGTGTCGTACTCTCCAGGTGGTGATGGAGGAGTGTGACATGGGGTCGCCTCTCCAGGTGGTGATGGAGGAGTGTGACATGTGTCGTACTCTCCAGGTAGGTGATGGAGGAGTGTGACATGGTGTCATACTCTCCAGGTGGGTGATGGAGGAGTGTGACATGGTCATGTACTCTCAGGTGGGTGATGGAGGAGTGTGACATGGTGTCATACTCTCCAGGTAGGTGATGGAGGAGTGTGACATGGTGTCATACTCTCCAGGTAGGTGATGGAGGGAGTGTGACATGGGGTTGTACTCTCCAGGTGGGTGATGGAGGAGTGTGACATGGGGTTGTACTCTCCAGGAGGGTGATGGAGGAGTGTGACATGGTGTCGTACTCTCCAGGTGGGTGATGGAGGAGTGTGATGGTGTCATACTCTCCAGGTGGGTGATGGAGGCGGACGAAGTCATACTCTCCAAGTGGACATGAGGAGTGTGACATGGTGTCATACTCTCCAGGTAGGTAATGAGGATGTGACATGGTGTCATACTCTCCAGAGTGGGTGATGGAGGAGTGTGACATGGGGTTGTACTCTCCAGGTGGGTGATGGAGGAGTGTGACATGGTGTCGTACTCTCCAGGTGGGTGATGGAGGAGTGTGACATGGTCGTACTCTCCAGGTGGGTGATGGAGGAGTATGACATGTTTGTCATACTCTCCAGGTAGGTGATGGAGGAGTGTGACAAGCATGGTGTCGTACTCTCAGAGTGGGGTGGAGATGACATGGAGGAGTGTGACATGGGGTCATACTCTCCAGGTGGGTGATGGAGGAGTGTGACATGGGGTCGTACTCTCCAGGTAGGTGATAAGAGAGGTGGACATGGGGTCTCTCCAGTGGGGTAATGGAGGAAGTGACATGAGTACTACTCCAGGTAGGTGATGGAGGAGTGTGATATGGTGTCATACTCTCCAGGTGATGGAGGAGTGGATAGGAGTGTGATGGAGGAGGACGGGGGGTCATACTCTCCAGGTGGGTGATGGAGGAGTGTGACATGGTGTCATACTCTCCAGGTAGGTGATGGAGGAGTGTGAGATGGTGTCGTACTCTCCAGGTGGGTGATGGAGGAGTGTGACGGGGTCATACTCTCAGGTAGGTGATGTGAGTGTGGGTGATGGAGGAGTGTGACATGTTGTCATACTCTCAGGTGGGTGATGGAAGGAGTGTGACGGGGGTCGTACTCTCCAGGTGAGTGATGAGTGGGGGGGTACTCTCCAGAAGTGTGACAGGGACGGGGGTCATACTCTCCAGGTGGGTGATGGAGGAAGTGTGACATGGTGTCGTACTCTCCAGGTAGGTGATGGAGGAGTGTGACATGGTGTACTCTCCAGGTGGGTGATGGAGGAGTGTGATGGAGGTCATGGGGTACTCTCCAGGTGGGTGATGGAGGAGTGTGACATGGGGTCGTACTCTCCAGGTGGGTGATGGAGGAGTGTGACATGAGGTCGTACTCTCCAGGTGGGTGATGGAGAGTGTGACATGGGGTCGTACTCTCCAGGTAGGTGATGGAGAGTGTGACATGGTCATCGTACTCTCCAGGTGGGTGATGGAGGAGTGTGACATGGTGTCATACTCTCCAGGTGGGTGATGGAGGAGTGTGACTGGGGGTCGTACTCTCCAGGTAGGTGATGGAGAGTGTGACATGGGGTCGTACTCTCCAGGTGGGTGATGGAGGAGTGTGACATGGGGTCGTACTCTCCAGGTAGGTGATGGAGGAGTGTGACGGGGTCGTACTCTCCAGGTGGGTGATGGAGGAGGTGTGACGGGGGTCGTACTCTCCAGGTAGGTGATGGAGGAGTGTGACATGGTGTCATACTCTCCAGGTAGGTGATGGAGGAAGTGTGACATGGTGTCGTACTCTCAGGTAGGTGATGGAGGAGTGTGACATGGGGTCATACTCTCCAGGTGGGTGATGGAGGAGTGTGACATGGGGTCGTACTCTCCAGGTGGTGATGGAGGAGTGTGACATGGGGTCGTACTCTCCAGGTAGGTGATGGAGGAGTGTGACATGGTGTCGTACTCTCCAGGTGGGTGATGGAGGAGTGTGACATGGTGTCGTACTCTCAGGTGGGTGATGGAGGAGTGTGACATGGTGTCATACTCTCCAGGTGGGTGATGGAGGAGTGTGACATGGTGTCATACTTTCCAGAGTGGGTGATGGAGGAGTGTGACATGGTGTCATTACTCTCCAGGTAGGTGATGGAGGAAGTGTGACATGGGGGTCGTACTCTCCAGGTGGGTGATGGAGGAGTGTGACATGGTGTCAGTACTCTCCAGGTAGGTGATGGAGGGAGTGTGACATGGTGTCGTACTCTCCAGGTGGGTGATGGAAGAGTGCGACATGGTGTCGTACTCTCCAGGTAGGTGATGGAGGAAGTGTGACATGGTGTCGTACTCTCCAGGTGATGGAGGAGTGATGGGGGTCATACTCTCCAGTGGGGTGATGGAGGAGTGTGACATGGTACTCTCCAGGTAGGTGATGAAGGAAGTATTGACATGGTGTCATACTCTCAGGTAGGGATGGAGGAGTGTGACGGGGGTCATACTCTCCAGTGATGGAGGAGTGTGACATGGGTCATACTCTCCAGGTGGGTGATGGAGGAGTGTGACATGGTGTCGTACTCTCCAGGTGGGGTGATGGAGGAGTGTGACATGGTCGTACTCTCCAGGTAGGTGATGGAGGCTCCAGTGTGACATGGTGTCATACTCTCCAGAGTGGGTGATGGAGGAGTATGGCAAGTAGTACTCTCCAGGTAGGTGATGAGGAGTGTGACGGGGGCGTATTCTCAGGTAGGTGATGGAGGTGTGACATGAGGGGTGATGGAGGAGGTGACATGGTGTCATACTCTCCAGGTAGGTGATGGAGGAGTGTGACATGGGGTTGTACTCTCCAGGTAGGAGATGGAGGAGTGTGACATGGGGTCATACTCTCCAGGTAGGTGGATGGAGGAGTGTGACATGTGGGTCATGAGAGTGTGACTCTCAGGTTGGTGATGGAGGAGTGTGACATGGTGTCGTACTCTAGGTGGGTGATGGAGAGGTGTGACATGGGGTCGTACTCTCCAGGTAGGTGATGGAGGAGTGTGACATGGGGTCGTACTCTCCAGGTAGGTGATGGAGGAGTGTGACATGGGGGTCGTACTCTCCAGGTAGGTGATGGAGAGTGACATGGGTCGTACTCTCCAGGTAGGTGATGGAGGTGACATGAGTGTGACACTCTCCAGGTAGGTGATGGAGATGGAAATGGGTCGTGAGGTGGGTGATGGAGGAGTACTCTCCAGGTGGGTGATGGATGAGGGAGGATGGGTGATGGAGGAGTGTGACATGGTGTCACATGGTGATGGAGAGGTGTACTCTCCAGGTAGGTGATGGAAGGAAGTGACATGGTGTCATACTCTCCAGGTAGGTGATGGAGGAGTGTGACATGGTGTCATACTCTCCAGGTAGGTGATGGAGGAGTGTGACATGGTGTCATACTCTCCAGGTGGTGATGGAGGAGTGTGACATGGTGTCATACTCTCCAGGTAGGTGATGGAGGAGTGTGACATGGTGTCATACTCTCCAGGTGGGTGATGGAGGAGTGTGACATGGTCGTACTCTCCAGGTGGGTGATGGAGGAGTGTGACATGGGGTAGTACTCTCCAGGTGGGTGATGGAGGAGTGTGACATGGTGTCGTACTCTCCAGGTGGTGATGGAGGAGTGTGACATGGTGTCATACTCTCCAGGTGGGTGATGGAGGGAGTGTGACATGGGTCGTACTCTCCAGGTGAGTGATGGAGGAGTGTGACATGGGGTCGTACTCTCCAGGTAGGTAAATGAAGGAGTGTGACATGGGGGGTCGTACTCTCCAGGTAGGTGATGGAGGAGTGTGACATGGTGTCATACTCTCCAGGTGGGTGATGGAGTGTGACGGGGGTTGTACTCTCCAGGTAGGTGATGGAAGTGGGACGTACTCTCCAGGTGGGTGATAGAGGAGGAGTGTGAGGTGATGGAGGGGTCGTACTCTCCAGGTAGGTGATGGAGGAGTGTGACATGGTGTCATACTCTCAGGTAGGTAATGGAGGAGTGTGACATGGTGTCATTACTCTCCAGGTGGGTGAAGGAGGAGTGTGACATGGGTAGTACTCTCCAGGTAGGTGATGGAGGAAGTGTGACATGGTCATTACTCTCCAGGTAGGTGATGGAGGAGTGTGACATGGGGTCGTACTCTCAGGTAGGTGATGGAGGAGTGTGACATGGGGTCGTACTCTCCAGAGTAGGTGATGGAGGAGTGTGACATGGTGTCATACTCTCCAGGTAGGTGATGGAAAGTGTGACATGGTGTCATACTCTCCAGGTAGGTGATGGAGGAGTGTGACATGGTGTGTACTCTCCAGGTGGGTGATGGAAGTGTGACATGGTGTCATACTCTCCAGGTAGGTGAGGAGTGGAGGAGTACTCTGAGGTGATGGAGGAAGTGGACATGGTGTCGTACTCTCCAGGTAGGTGATGGAAGGAAGTGTGACATGGGAGTCGTACTCTCCAGGTAGGTGATGAAGAGTGTGACATGAGTGTCATACTCTCAGGTGGGTGATGGAGGAGTGTGACATGGTGTCGTACTCTCCAGGTAGGGGTGATGGAGGATAGTGTGATGGAGGACATGATGAGTCGTACTCTCCAGGTAGGTGATGGAGGAGTGTGACATGAGGAGTCGTACTCTCCAGAGTAGGTGATGAGAGGAAGTGTGACATGGGTCATACTCTCCAGGTAGGTGATGGAGTGTGACATGGTGTCATACTCTCCAGGTAGGTGATGGAGAGTGTGACATGGTGTGTACATGGTGTGTACTCTCCAGGTAGGTGATGGAGAGTGTGACAGGTCGTACTCTCCAGGTAGGTGATGGAGGGAGTGTGACAGGTCATATTCTCTCAGGTGGGTGATGGAGGGAGGAGTAGTGTGACGTACTCTCCAGGTGGGTGATGGAGGAGTGTGACATGGTGTCATACTCTCCAGGTAGGTGATGGAGGAGTGTGACATGGTGTCGTACTCTCCAGGTAGGTGATGGAGGAGTGTGACATGGGTCGTACTCTCAGGTAGGTGATGGAGGAGTGTGACATAGAGTCATACTCTCCAGAGTAGGTGATGGAGGAAGTGTGACATGAGGAGGTCAGTCGTACTCTCCAGGTAGGTGATGAGGAAGTGTGACAAGAGTCATACTCTCCAGAGTAGGTGATGGAAGGAAGTGACATGACATCGTACTCTCCAGGTAGGTGATGGAGGAGTGTGACATAGTATCACCGTACTCTCCAGGTAGGTGATGGAGGAAGTGTGACATGAGTGTCGTACTCTCCAGGTAGGTGATGGAGGAGTGTGAGGGGGGTCATACTCTCCAGGTAGGTGATGGAGGAAGTGTGACATGGTGTCATACTCTCCAGGTAGGTGATGGAGGAAGTGACATGATGGAGTATGACATGGTACTCTCCAGGTAGGTGATGGAAGGAAGTGTGACATGGAGGAGTGTCGTACTCTCCAGGTAGGTGATGGAGGAAGTGTGACATGGTGTCATACTCTCAGGTAGGTGATGGAGAAGTGTGACATGGGGTGTGACATGAGGTGGGGTCATACTCTCCAGGTAGGTGATGGAGGAGTGTGACATGGGGCCATTACTCTCCAGGTAGGTGATGGAGGAGTGTGACATGGTGTCGTACTCTCCAGGTAGGTGATGGAGGAGTGTGACATGGGCATACTCTCCAGGTAGGTGATGGAGGAGGGGAGTGTGATGGTGTCATACTCTCCAGGTGGGAAATGGACAGTGGTGAAGTCGTACTCTCCAGAGTAGGTGATGGAGGAAGTGGTGACAGGTGAGTCGTACTCTCCAGGTAGGTGATGGAGGAAGTGTGACGTGATGGAGTCGTACTCTCCAGGTAGGTAATGGAAGGAATGGTGTGACATGAGTGTCATACTCTCCAGAGTAGGTGATGGAGGAGTGTGACATGGTGTCATACTCTCCAGGTAGGTGATGGAAGGAAGTGACATGGGGTCGTACTCTCCAGGTGGGTGATGGAGGAGTGTGATACTCTCTCCAGGTGGGTGATGGAGGAGTGTGACGGGGTCGTACTCTCCAGGTAGGTGATGGAGAGTGTGACATGGGTCATACTCTCCAGGTAGGTGATGGAGTGTGACATGGGGTGTACTCTCCAGGAGGTGATGGAGGAGGTGTGACATGGGTCATACTACTCCAGGTAGGTGATGGAGGAGTGTGACAGGTGGGTGATGGAGGAGTGACATGGTCGTACTCTCAGGTAGGTGATGAGGGTATGACACTCTCCAGGTGGGTACTCTCCAGGTAGGTGATGGAGGAGTGTGACATGGGGGTCATACTCTCCAGGTAGGTGATGAAGGAAGTGTGACATGGTGTCGTACTCTCCAGGTAGGTGATGGAAGGGTGTACTCTCCAGGTGGGTGATGAAGTGGGGGGTACTCTCCAGAGGTGATGGAGAATGGAGTATGACATACTCTCCAGGTGGGTGATGGAGGTATGTGAAGTGCGTACTCTCCAGGTAGGTGATGGAGAGTGTGACATGGGTCATACTCTCCAGGTAGGTGATGGAGGAAGTGTGATGGGGTCGTACTCTCCAGGTGGGTGATGGAGGAGTGTATGACATGGTGTCGTACTCTCCAGGTGGGTGATGGAGGACATGGTGTCGTACTCTCCAGGTAGGTGATGGATGAGTGTGATGGAGTCATACTCTCCAGGTGGGTGATGGAGGAGTGTGACATGGTGTCGTACTCTCCAGGTAGGTGATGGAGGAGTGTGACATGGTGTCGTACTCTCCAGGTAGGTGATGGAGGAGTGTGACATGGGGTCATTACTCTCAGGTAGGTAAATGGAGGAGTGTGACATGGTGTCATACTCTCCAGGTAGGTGATGGAGAGTGTGACATGGTGTCATACTCTCCAGGTAGGAGATGAAGGAAGTGTGACATGGTGACGGGGGTCATACTCTCAGAGTAGGTGATGGAAGGAGTAAGAAGTGTCGTACTCTCCAGGTAGGTGATGGAGGAGTGTGACATCCAGGTGGGTGTCACTACTCTCCAGGTAGGTGATGGAGGAGTGTGACATGGTGTATACTCTCCAGGTAGGTGATGACATGGTGGTACTCTCAGGTGGGTGTGACATGACATGTCATACTCTCCAGGTAGGTAATGGAAGAGGTGTGTGATGAAGTCGTACTCTCCAGGTGGGTGATGGAGGAGTGTGACGGGGTCGTACTCTCCAGGTAGGTGATGGAAGGAAGTGTGACATGGTGTCATACTCTCCAGGTAGGTGATGGAGGAGTGTGACATGGTGTCCCCGTACTCTCCAGGTGGGTGATGGAGGAAGTGTGACATGAAGTCGTACTCTCCAGGTAGGTGATGGAGGAAGGTGTGACATGAAGTCGTACTCTCCAGGTAGGTGATGGAAGGAGTGTGATAGTGGCGTACTCTCCAGGTAGGTGATGGAGAGTGTGACAGGGGGTCGTACTCTCCAGGTAGGTGATGGAGGAGTGTGACATGGAGTCGTACTCTCCAGGTGAGGTGATGGAGGAGTGTGACATGGTGTCGTACTCTCCAGGTAGGTGATGGAGGAAGTGTGACATGGTGTCGTACTCTCCAGAGTAGGTGATGGAGGAGTGTGACATGGTGTCGTACTCTCCAGGTGGGTGATGGAGGAGTGTGACATGGTGTCACTACTCTCCAGGTGGTGATGGAGTGTGACATGGTGTCATACTCTCCAGGTGGGTGATGGAAGTGTGACATGGTGTCATACTCTCCAGGTAGGTGATGGAAGGATGGAGGAGTGTGACAGTGTGACATGGAAGGTGTGACATGGGGTTGTACTCTCCAGGTAGGTAAATGGAGGAGGGACAAGTGTGACATGGTGTGACACTACTCTCAGGTGGGTGATGGAAAGTGTGACATGGTGTCATACTCTCCAGGTAGGTGATGGAGGAAGTGTGACATGGTGTCGTACTCTCCAGGTGGGTGATGGAGGAGTGTGACATGGTGTACTCTCCAGGTGGGTGATGGAGGAGTGTGACATGGGTCAGGTGGGTGATGGAGGAAGTGTGACATGGGGTACTCTCCAGAGTAGGAATGGACATGGGTCATACTCTCTCCAGGTGGGACAGGAGTGTGACGGTGTCGTACTCTCAGAGTAGGTAATGGAAGGAGTGTGACATGGTGTCGTACTCTCAGAGTAGGTGATGGAGGAGTGTGACATGGATGTCGTACTCTCCAGAGTAGGTGATAGAGGAAGTGTCGTACTCTCCAGGTGATGGAGGGTGGGAATGGGGTCATTACTCTCCAGGTAGGTGATGGAAGGAGTGTGACATGGGGTCGTACTCTCCAGGTGGGGATGGAGGAGGTGACATGAGGTACTCTCCAGAGTAGGTGATGGAGAGGTGTGACATGGGGTCGTACTCTCCAGGTAGGTGATGGAGGGAGTGTGACAAGGTCATACTCTCCAGGTGGGTGATGGACGGGGGAGTGTGACATGATGGTGTCGTACTCTCCAGGTAGGTGATGGAGGGAAGTGATGACATGACGGGGGTCGTACTCTCCAGGTGGGTAATGGAGGAAGTGTGACATGGTGTCGTACTCTCCAGAGTGACGGGGGTGATGGAGAGGACATGGTGACAGGAAGTACTCTCCAGGTAGGACATGGAAGGAGTGTGATGGGGGGTCGTACTCTCCAGGTAGGTGATGGAGGAAGTGTGACATGGTGTCATACTCTCCAGGTAGGTGATGGAGGAGTGTGACATGGGGGTCGTACTCTCCAGGTAGGTGATGGAGGAGTGTGACATGGTGTACTCTCAGAGTAGGTGATGGAAGGAGTGTGACATGGTGTCGTACTCTCCAGGTAGGTGATGGAGGAAGTGTGACATGGTGTCGTGTGACATGGTGTGACATGGGGTACTCTCAGGTAGGTGATGGAGGAGTGTGACATGGTGTCATTACTCTCCAGGTAGGTGATGGAGGAGTGTGACATGGTGTCATACTCTCCAGGTGAGGTGATGGAGGATGACATGTGACATGGTGGGTGATGGAGGAGTGTGACTCTCCAGAGTGGGTGATGGAGGAGGAAGTGTGACATGGAGGAGTGTGACATGGTACTCTCCAGGTAGGTGATGGAGGAGTGTGAGGCCGTACTCTCCAGGTGGGTGATGGAGAGGAAGTGTGACATGAGTGTCATACTCTCCAGGTAGGTGATGGAGGAGTGTGACATGGTGTCATACTCTCCAGGTAGGTGATGGAAGGAAGTGTGACATGGGGGTCGTACTCTCCAGGTAGGTGATGGAGGAAGTGTGACATCCAGGTAGGTGATGAGGAGTCATACTCTCCAGGTAGGTGATGGAAGTGTGACATGAAGTCGTACTCTCCAGGTAGGTGATGGAGGAGTGTGACATGGGGGTCGTACTCTCCAGGTGGAGGGTGATGAGGTACTCTCCAGGTAGGTGACAGGAGTGTGTCATACTCTCAGGTGGGTGATGGAGGAGTGTGACGGAGTGTCGTACTCTCCAGGTAGGTGATGGAGGAAGTGTGACATGGAAGTCGTACTCTCCAGGTCGTACTCTCCAGGTGATGGAGGAAGTGTGACATGGTGTCGTACTCTCCAGGTAGGTGATGGAGGAAGTGTGACATGGTGTCATACTCTCCAGGTGAAGGAGGAGTGACAGGATACTCTGAGGTGATGGAGGAGTGACATGGTGTCGTACTCTCAGGTAGGTGATGGAGGAGTGTGACATGGGTCATACTCTCCAGAGTAGGTGATGGAGGAAGTGTGACATGGTGGAGGAGTGTCATGGGGTTGTACTCTCCAGAGTAGGTAAATGGAAGGAGGGGTGTGACATGGTGTCATACTCTCCAGGTGGGTGATGGAGGAAGGAGTAGTGTGATGACATGGTGTATTACTCTCCAGAGTGGGTGATGGAGGAGTGTGACATGGTGTCATACTCTCCAGGTGGGTGATGGAGTGTGAGTGTGACATGGAGGAGTGTCGTACTCTCCAGGTAGGTGATGGAGGAGTGTGACAGGTGGGGTGGAGGAGTGTCATACTCTCCAGGTGGGTGATGAGAGGAGTGTGACATGGTGTCATACTCTCCAGGTGGGTGATGGAGAGTGTGACATGGTGTCATACTCTCCAGGTAGGTGATGGAGGAGTGTGACATGGTGTCGTACTCTCCAGGTAGGTGATGGAGGAGTGTGACATGGTGTCGTACTCTCCAGGTGGGTGATGGAGGAGTGTGACGGGGGGTCGTACTCTCCAGGTGGGTGATGAGGAAGTGTGACATGGTGTCGTACTCTCAGAGTGGGTGATGGACGGGGGCTCTCCAGGAAGTGTGACATGGTGTCGTACTCTCCAGGTAGGTGATAGGAAGTGTGACATGGGGTTGTACTCTCAGAGTGGGTGATGTCGTACTTTCCAGGTGGGTGATGGAGGAGTGTGACATGGTGTCGTACTCTCCAGGTGGGTGATGGAGGAAGTGTGACATGGGTTGTACTCTCAGGTAGGTGATGGAGGGGGTGTACTAGGTGGGTGATGGTGACGGGGTCATTACTCTCCAGAGTAGGTGATGGAGAAGTGTGACATGGTGTCGTACTCTCCAGAGTAGGTGATGGAGGAGTGTGACATGGTGTCGTACTCTCCAGGTAGGTGATGGAGAGGAGTGTGACATGGTGTCGTACTCTCCAGGTGGGTGATGAGAGGAGTGTGACATGGGGTCGTACTCTCCAGGTAGGTGATGGAGTCGACTTCCAGTGTGACATGGTGTAGTACTCTCAGGTGGGTGATGGAGGAAGTGTGACAGGTGAGTGTGTGACGGGGGGTTACTCTCCAGGTAGGTGATGGAAGGAGTGTGACATGGTGTCGTACTCTCCAGGTAGGTAATGGAAATGGGTGTGAGTGGGTGATGGAAGGATGGGGGAGGACATGGGCCATTACTCTCCAGGTAGGTGATGGAGAGTGTGACGGGGGGTCGTACTCTCCAGGTAGGTGATGGAAAGTGTGACATGGTGTCGTACTTTCCAGGTGGGTGATGGAGGAGTGTGACATGGGGTCATACTCTCCAGGTAGGTGATGGAGGAGTGTGATGGGGTCGTACTCTCCAGGTAGGTGATGGAGAGTGTGACTCTCCAGGTAGGTGATGGAGGAGTGTGACATGGTGTCGTACTCTCCAGGTGGGTGATGGAGGAGTGTGACATGGGGTCATACTCTCCAGGTAGGTGATGGAGGAGTGTGACATGGTGTCGTACTCTCCAGGTAGGTGATGGGAGGTGGTGACATGGTGTCATACTCTCAGTGGGTGATGGAGTGTGCATGTCATACTCTCCAGGTAGGTGATGAGTGTGACATGGGGTCATACTCTCCAGGTAGGTGATGGAGGAGTGTGACATGGGGTCGTACTCTCCAGGTGGGTGATGGAGGAGTGTGACGGGGGTCGTACTCTCCAGGTAGGTGATGGATGGAGGTGTGACATGGTGTCGTACTCTCAGGTAGGTGATGGAGGAGTGTGACATGGGGTTGTACTCTCCAGGTGGGTGATGGAGGAGTGTGACATGGGGTCATACTCTCCAGGTAGGTGATGGAAGGAGTGTGACATGGTGTCATACTCTCCAGGTAGGTGATGGAGGAGTGTGACATGGGGTTGTACTCTCCAGGTAGGTGATGGAGGAGTGTGACATGGGGTCGTACTCTCCAGGTGGGTGATGGAGGAGTGTGACATGGGGTGGTACTCTCCAGGTGGGTGATGGAGAGTGTGACGGGGGGTCGTACTCTCCAGGTGGGTGATGGAGGAGTGTGATGGGGTCGTACTCTCCAGGTAGGTGATGGATTAGTGTGGGGGTCAGTACTCTCCAGGTGGGTGATGGAGGAGTGTGACATGGTGTACTCTCCAGGTGGGTGATGGAGGAGTGACATGGTGTCATACTCTCCTCCAGGTGGGATGGGGGTAGTACTCTCCAGGTGGGTGATGGATACTCTCAGTGGGTGACTACTGTGGAGGTCACTCTCCAGTGGGTGATGGAGGAGGTGTGACATGGTGTCATTACTCTCCAGGTAGGTAATGGAGGAAATGACATGGTAAATACTCTCAGAGTAGGTGATGGAGGAGTGTGACATGGGTAGTACTCTCCAGGTGATGGAGGAGTGGAAGTGTGACATGGTGAACGGGGGTCGTACTCTCCAGGTGGGTGATGGAGGAGTGTGACATGGTGTCATACTCTCCAGGTAGGTGATGGAGGAGTGTGACATGGTGTCGTACTCTCCAGGTGGGTGATGGAGGAGTGTGACATGGGTCATACTCTCCAGGTGGGTGATGGAGGAGTGTGACATGGTGTTGTACTCTCCAGGTAGGTGATGGAGAGTGTGACATGGGGTCGTACTCTCCAGGTAGGTGATGGAGGAGTGTGATGGGGTATCATACTCTCCAGGTAGGTGATGGAGGAAGTGTGACATGGTGTCGTACTCTCCAGGTGGGTGATGGAGGAGGAGTGTGACGGGGTCATACTCTCCAGGTAGGTGATGGAGGAGTGTGACATGGGGTCGTACTCTCCAGGTAGGTATGGATGGAGGAGTGTGACATAGGTAATGTCATGTACTCTCCAGGTGGGTGATGGAGGAGTGTGATAGGGGTCGTACTCTCCAGGTGGGTGATGGAGGGAGTGTGACATGGTGTCGTACTCTCCAGGAGGTGTGACATGGTGTCGTACTCTCCAGGTGGGTGTGATGGAGAGGTGTGACATGGACAGGGGGTCGTACTCTCCAGGTGGGTGATGGAGGAGTGTGACATGGTGTCATACTCTCCAGGTGGTGATGGAGGAGTGTGACATGGGTCGTACTCTCCAGGTGGGTGATAGGTGTGGGGGTGTCGTACTCTCCAGGTGGGTGATGGAGGAGTGTACTCTCACCACATGGAGGGTGTCATGGGGTTACTACTCCAGGTGGGTGATGGAGGAGTGTGACATAGAGTGTACTCTCCAGGTAGGTGATGGAGGAAGTACTGACAGGTGGGTGGGGTCGTACTCTCCAGGTAGGTGATGGAGGAGTGTGACATGGTGTCATACTCTCCAGGTAGGTGATGGAAGGAGTGTGACATGGTGTCATTACTCTCCAGGTGGGTGATGGAGGAGTGTGATGGGGGTCATACTCTCCAGGTAGGTGATGGAGGAGTGTGACATGGGGTCGTACTCTCCAGGTAGGTGATGGAGGAGTGTGACATGGTCATACTCTCAGGTAGGTGATGGAGGAGTGTGACATGGGTCATACTCTCCAGGTGGGTGATGGAGGAGTGTGACATGGGGTCCCTTACTCTCCAGGTAGGTGATGGAGAGTGTGACATGGGGTGTACTCTCCAGGTGGGTGATGGAGGAGTGTGACATGGAAAGTCATACTCTCCAGGGGGGTGATGGAGGTCATACTCTCCAAGTGTGACATGGTGTCGTACTCTCCAGGTAGGTGATGGAGGAGTGTGACATGGAAACCCGTACTCTCCAGGTGGGTGATGGAGGACATGTCCATACTCTCCAGAGTATGGTGATGGAGAGTGTGATAGGGTCATACTCTCCAGGTGGGTGATGGAGGAGTGTGACATGGGTCGTACTCTCCAGGTAGGTGATGGAACCTGGAGTGACCATGACATGGTACGACACCATGTCACATACTCTCCAGGTAGGTGATGGAGGAGTGTGACATGAGTGTACAACCCCATGTACTCTCCAGGTGGGTGATGGAGGAGTGTGACATGGTGTCATACTCTCCAGGTGGGTGATGGAAGAGTGTGACATGGGGGTCATACTCTCCAGAGTGGGTGATGAGAGACCCCCATCACACTCCTCCAGTAGTGACATGGTGTCATACTCTCCAGGTAGGTAATGGAACAGTGTGACATCACCCACCTGGAGAGTGTCGTACTCTCCAGGTGGGTCACAATGGAGAGTGTGACATGGGGTCATACTCTCCAGAGTGGGTGAGGAAGTGTGACATGGGGGTCGACCCCCGTACTCTCCAGGTGGGTGATGGAGGACTCCTCCATCACATGAGTATGTCGTACTCTCCAGGTAGGTGATGGAGGAGTGTGACATGGGGTCGTACTCTCCAGGTGGGTGATGGAGGAGTGTGACATGGTGTCGTACTCTCCAGGTGGGTGATGGAGGAGTGTGACATGGTGTCGTACTCTCCAGGTGGGTGATGGAGGAAGTGTGACATGGGTCACTACTCTCCAGGTAGGTGATCACAAGGAACTGGTGTGACATGGGTCGTACTCTCCAGGTGGGTGATGGAAGTCACACTACTCATCACCCAAGTGTGACATGACACCATGTCGTACTCTCCAGGTAGGTGATGGAAGGAGAGTGTGACATGGGGTCATTACTCTCCAGGTGGGTGATGGAGGAGAATGACATGGTGTCATACTTTCCAGGAGGTGATGGAGGAGTGTGACATGGTGTCGTACTCTCCAGGTAGGATGGAGAGTACGACCCCGTCACACTCCTCCATGGAGGAGTGTGACATGAGGGTCCATTGTACTCTCCAGGTAGGTGATGGAGGAGTGTGACGGGGGTGTCATACTCTCCAGGTGAGGTGATGGAGGAGTGTGGGGGGGTCATACTCTCCAGGTAGGTAATGGAGGAGTGTGACAGAGGTGTCGTACTCTCCAGGTAGGTGATGGAGTAGTGTGACGGGTGCATTACTCTCCATAGGTGATGGAGAGGTGTGACACCATGTACATACTCTCCAGGTAGGTGATGGAGAGTGTGACATGGGGTCGTACTCTCCAGGTACCCAGGGAAGTGGAGAGTACGACCCCCGTACTCTCCAGGTCAGGGTCATACTCTCCAGGTAGGTGATGGAGGAGTGTGACATGGTATGCACTCCCCCATACTCTCCAGGTGGGTGATGGAGGAGTGTGACGAGGGTCACGTACTCTCCAGAGTGGGTGACCCATGGACTCCTCTCCAGGTAATGGAGGTGTGACATGGTGTTGTACTCTCCAGAGTGGGTGATGGAGGAGTGTGACTCTCCATGGAGAGTGTGACGTACTACTCTCAGAGTAGGTGATGAGAGGAGTGTGACATGGTGTCGTACTTTCCAGAGTGGGTGATGGAAGTGTGACCATGGTGTCGTACTCTCCAGGTGGGTGATGGAGGAGTGTGACACCACTACTGGAGGTCAATACTCTCCAGAGTGGTGATGGAGGAGTGTGACGGGGTCGTACTCTCCAGGTGGGTGATGGAGGAGTGTGACATGGTGTCATACTCTCCAGGTGGAGGTGATGGAGGAGTGTGACATGGGGTCGTACTCTCCAGGTAGGTGATGGAGAGTGTGACATGAGGGTCGTACTCTCCAGGTGGGTGATGGAGAGTGTGACATGGGTCGTACTCTCCAGGTAGGTGATGGAGGAGAGTGTGACATGGTGTCGTACTCTCCAGGTGTCACACTCCTCCATCACCCACCTGGAGGTGATGGACTCTCCAGGAGGTGACATGGTGTGACCTGGAGAGTACAACCCCATGTACTCTCCAGGTGGGTGATGGAAGGAAAGTGTGACACCATGGCATACTCTCCAGGTGGGTGATGGAGGAGTGTGATGGGGGGTCATACTCTCCAGGTGGGTGATGGAGGAGTGTGATGACCTGGAGAGTCATACTCTCCAGGTGGGTGATGGAGGAGTGTGACATGGTGTCGTACTCTCCAGGTGGGTGATGGAGGAGTGTGACTGGGGTCGTACTCTCCAGGTAGGTGATGGAGGAGTGTGACATGGTGTCGTACTCTCCAGGTGGGTGATGGAGGAGTGTGACATGGTGTCGTACTCTCCAGGTGGGTGATGGAGGAGTGTGACATGGTGTCATACTCTCCAGGTGGGTGATGAGAGGAGTGTGACAGGGGTCATACTCTCCAGAGTGGGTGATGGAGGAGTGATGGGGGTTGTACTCTCCAGGTGGGTGATGGAGAGTGTGACATGGGTGTCATACTCTCCATGGAGAGGTACTCTCCAGAGTAGGTGATGTCAATCTCCATCACCCACCTGGAGAGTGACCCCCATACTCCTCTCCAGGTGGGTGATGGAGGAGTGTGACATGGGGTCATACTCTCCAGAGTGGGTGATGGAGGAGGTGTGACGGGGGGTCGTACTCTCAGGTGGGTGATGGAGGAGTGTGACATGGGAGAGTCGTACTCTCCAGGTGGGTGATGGAGAGTGTGACATGGTCGTACTCTCAGGTGGGTGATGGAGAGGTGTGACATGGTGTCGTACTCTCCAGGTGGTGATGGAGGAGTGTGACATGGGGTCGTACTCTCCAGGTGGGTGATGGAGGAGTGTGACGGGTGTCATACTCTCCAGGTGGGTGATGGAGGAGTGTGACATGGGGTCGTACTCTCCAGGTGGGTGATGGAGGAGTGTGACATGGTGTCGTACTCTCCAGGTGGGTGATGGAGGAGTGTGACGGGGGGTCGTACTCTCCAGGTGGGTGATGGAGGACTCTGTGACATGGTGTCACCTGAGAGTA
This sequence comes from Oncorhynchus nerka, assembly GCF_034236695.1. Lineage (NCBI taxonomy): Eukaryota > Metazoa > Chordata > Actinopteri > Salmoniformes > Salmonidae > Oncorhynchus > Oncorhynchus nerka. The sequence goes on from NW_027038604.1 coordinate 21,453, forward strand.
CAACCCCCGTAGTATTTCCAGGTGGGTGATGGAGGAGTGTGACATGGTGTCATACTCTCCCAGGTGGGTGATGGAGGAGTGTGACATGGGTCGTACTCTCCAGGTGGGTGATGGAGGAGTGTGACATGGGGTCGTACTCTCCAGGTGGGTGATGGAGGAGTGTGACATGGTGTCGTACTCTCCAGGTGGGTGATGGAGGAGTGTGACATGGTGTCATACTTTCCAGGTGGGTGATGGAGGAGTGTGACATGGTGTCATACTCTCCAGGTGGGTGATGGAGGAGTGTGACATGGGTCATACTCTCCAGGTGGGTGATGGAGGAGTGTGACATGGGGTCATACTCTCTCCAGGTGGGTGATGGAGGAGTGTGACATGGGGTCATACTCTCCAGGTGGGTGATGGAGGAGGAGTGTGACATGGTGTCATACTCTCCAGGTGGGTGTGGGTGATGGGAGTCACAGGTGTGACATGGAGGAGTGTGACATCCTCTATCTCTCCACCTGGGTGATGGAGGAGTGACATGGTCACACTCCTCCATCACCCAGGGTGGGTGATGGACCCCCGTCACACTCCTCCATCACCCAGGTGGGTGACACCATGGACTCCTCCCATCACCCACCTGATGGACACCATGTCACACTCCTCCATCACCCACCTCCAGGTGGGTGATGGATGAGTGACATGGGGGTCACTCTCCATCCCCACCTGAGGTGGACACCATGGAGACTCCTCCATGACCTGGGGGTCGAGACGACCCCGTCACATACTCTCCAGGTGGGTACGATACCATGTCAGGACTCCTCCATCACCCATGAAAGTACACCATGTCACACTCTCCATCACCCACCTGAGAGACGACCCCCCTGTCACACTCCTCCATCAGGGTGGAGAGTACGAGGAGTGTCACACTCCTCCATCACCCATTCCAGGTGGGGTGATGTCACACTCCTCCATGACCCACCTGGGGTCGCCCCCCCATCACACTCCTCCATGGGAGGAGTGTGATCACCTCTCCTCCATCACCCAGGTGGGTGATGGAGGAGTGTGACCCATGGGTCACACTCCTCCATCACCCACCTGGAGAGTGACCCCCCATCACACTCTCCATCACCCACCTGGGTGATGACCCCATGTCACACTCCTCCATTTCCCATGGAGAGTATGACATGGGGTCGTCACACTCCTCCATGGGTGATGGAGAGTACGACCCCCATGTCACACTCCTCCATCATGGAGAGTACAACCCCATGTCACACTCCTCCATCACCCACCTGGAGAGTATGACCCCCATCACACTCCTCCATCACCCACCTGGAGAGTGTGACCCAGGTCACACTCCTCCATCACCCACCTGGAGAGTACAACCCCATGTCACACTCCTCCATCACCCACCTGGAGAGTATGACACCATGTCACACTCCTCCATCACCCACCTGGAGAGTATGACACCATGTCACACTCCTCCATCACCCACCTGGAGAGTACGACACCATGTCACACTCCTCCATCACCCACCTGGAGAGTACGACACCATGTCACACTCCTCCATCACCCACCTGGAGAGTATGACCCCATGTCACACTCCTCCATCACCCACCTGAGAGTACGATGTCACACTCCTCCATCACCCACCTGGAGAGTACGACCCCATGTCACACTCCTCCATCACCCACCTGGAGAGTACGACCCCATGTCACACTCCTCCATCACCCACCTGAGAGTACGACACCATGTCACACTCCTCCATCACCCACCTGGAGGTGACACCATGTCACACTCCTCCATCACCCACCTGGAGAGTACGACCCCGTCACACTCCTCCATCACCCACCTGGAGAGTACGACCCCCGTCACACTCCTCCATCACCCACCTGGGAGAATACGACCCCATGGAGAATAATCACACTCCTCCCATCACCCACCTGGAGAGTGACCCCATGTCACACTCCTCCATCACCCACCTGGAGAGTACAACCCCATGTCACACTCCTCCATCACCCACCTGGAGAGTATGACACCATGTCACACTCCTCCATCACCCACCTGGAAAGTATGACACCATGTCACACTCCTCCATCACCCACCTGGAGAGTACGACCCCCCGTCACACTCCTCCATCACCCACCTGGAGAGTACGACCCCATGTCACACTCCTCCATCACCCACCTGAGAGTATGACACCATGTCACACTCCTCCATCACCCACCTGGAGAGTACGACACCATGTCACACTCCTCCATCACCCACCTGGAGAGTATGACACCATGTCACACTCCTCCATCACCCACCTGGAGAGTACGACCCCATGTCACACTCCTCCATCACCCACCTGGAGAGTATGACACCATGTCACACTCCTCCATCACCCACCTGGAGAGTACATGACCCCATGTCACACTCCTCCATCACCCACCTGGAGAGTACGACACCATGTCACACTCCTCCATCACCCACCTGGAGAGTACGACCCCCCCATCACACTCCTCCATCACCCACCTGGAGAGTACGACCCCATGTCACACCTCTCCATCACCCACCTGGAGAGTACGACACCATGTCACACTCCTCCATCACCCACCTGGAGAGTACGACCCCCCCGTCACACTCCTCCATCACCCACCTGGAGAGTACGACCCCATGTCACACTCCTCCATCACCCACCTGGAGAGTATGACCCCATGTCACACTCCTCCATCACCCACCTGGAGAGTACGACCCCATGTCACACTCCTCCATCACCCACCTGGAGAGTACGACCCCATCCCCATCACACCCTCCATCACCCACCTGGAGAGTATGACACCATGTCACACTCCTCCATCACCCACCTGGAGAGTACGACACCATGTCACACTCCTCCATCACCCACCTGGAGAGTACGACACCATGTCACACTCCTCCATCACCCACCTGGAGAGTCACACTCCTCCATCACCCACACCCCATGTCACACTCCTCCATCACCCACCTGGAGAGTATGACCCCATGTCACACTCCTCCATCACCCACCTGGAGAGTACAACCCCATGTCACACTCCTCCATCACCCACCTGGAGAGTATGACACCATGTCACACTCCTCCATCACCCACCTGGAAAGTATGACACCATGTCACACTCCTCCATCACCCACCTGAGAGTACGACCCCATCACACTCCTCCATCACCCACCTGGAGAGTATCGACACCATGTCACACTCCTCCATCACCCACCTGGAGAGTACGACCACCATGTCACACTCCTCCATCACCCACCTGAGAGTATGACCCCATCACACTCCTCCATCACCCACCTGGAGAGTACGACCCCCATGTCACACCCTCCATCACCCACCTGGAGAGTACGACCCATGTCACACTCCTCCATCACCCACCTGGAGAGTACGACACCATGTCACACTCCTCCATCACCCACCTGGAGAGTATGACACCATGTCACACTCCTCCATCACCCACCTGGAGAGTACGACACCATGTCATCACACCTCCATCACCCACCTGGAGAGTACGACCCCATGTCACACTCCTCCATCACCCACCTGGAGAGTACGACCCCCGTCACACTCCTCCATCACCCACCTGGAGAGTACGACCCATGTCACACCCTCCATCACACCTGGAGAGTACAACCCCATGTCACACTCCTCCATCACCCACCTGGAGAGTACGACCCCAGTCACACTCCTCCATCACCCACCTGGAGAGTACGACCCCTGAGAGTCACACTCCTCCATCACCCACCTGGAGAGTACGACACCATGTCACACTCCTCCATCACCCACCTGGAGTACGACCCCCGTCACACTCCTCCATCACCCACCTGGAGAGTAACCCCATGTCACACTCCTCCATCACCCACCTGGAGAGTATGACACCATGTCACACCTCTCCATCACCCACCTGGAGACATGACACCATGTCACACTCCTCCATCACCCACCTGGAGAGTATGACCCCCCGTCACACTCCTCCATCACCCACCTGGAGAGTACGACACCATGTCACACTCCTCCATCACCCACCTGGAGAGTATGACACCATGTCACACTCCTCCATCACCCACCTGGAGAGTATGACCCATGTCACACTCCTCCATCACTCACCTGGAGAGTATGACACCATGTCACACTCCTCCATCACCCACCTGGAGAGTATGACACCATGTCACACTCCTCCATCACCCACCTGGAGAGTATGACACCATGTCACACTCCTCCATCACCCACCTGGAGAGTATGACACCATGTCACACTCCTCCATCACCCACCTGGAGAGTACGACACCATGTCACACTCCTCCATCACCCACCTGGAGAGTATGACACCATGTCACACTCCTCCATCACCCACCTGGAGAGTATGACCCCATGTCACACTCCTCCATCACCCACCTGGAGAGTACGACCCCATGTCACACTCCTCCATCACCCACCTGGAGAGTACGACCCCATGTCACACTCCTCCATCACCCACCTGGAGAGACGACACCATGTCACACTCCTCCATCCATGTCACACTCCTCCATCACCCACCTGGAGAGTACGACCCCATGTCACACCTCTCCATCACCCACCTGGAGAGTACGACCCCATGTCACACTCCTCCATCACCCACCTGGAGAGTATGACCCCCCCATCACACTCCTCCATCACCCACCTGGAGAGTACGACCCCATGTCACACTCCTCCATCACCCACCTGAGAGTACGACCCCCCGTCACACTCCTCCATCACCCACCTGGAGAGTACGACCCCATGTCACACTCCTCCATCACCCACCTGAGAGTATGACACCATGTCACACTCCTCCATCACCCACCTGGAGAGTACGACCCATGTCACACTCCTCCATCACCCACCTGGAGAGTATGACACATGTCACACTCCTCCATCACCCACCTGGAGAGTATGACACCATGTCACACTCCTCCATCACCCACCTGGAGAGTACGACCCCATGTCACACTCCTCCATCACCCACCTGGAGAGTACGACCCCATGTCACACTCCTCCATCACCCACCTGGAGAGTACGACACCATGTCACACTCCTCCATCACCCACCTGGAGAGAGTCACACTCCTCCATCACCCACCTGGAGAGTACAACCCCATGTCACACTCCTCCATCACCCACCTGGAGAGTACGACCCCATGTCACACCTCTCCATCACCCACCTGGAGAGTACGACCCCATGTCACACTCCTCCATCACCCACCTGGAGAGTACGACCCCATGTCACACCCTCCATCACCCACCTGGAGAGTAAACACCATGTCACACTCCTCCATCACCCACCTGGAGAGTACGACACCCCCCCATCACACTCCTCCATCACCCACCTGGAGAGTACGACCCCATGTCACTCCATCACCCACCCACCTCTCCATCACCCACCTGGAGAGTACGACACCATGTCACACTCCTCCATCACCCACCTGGAGAGTACGACCCCCCCGTCACACTCCTCCATCACCCACCTGGAGAGTACGACCCCATGTCACACTCCTCCATCACCCACCTGGAGAGTATGACCCCATGTCACACTCCTCCATCACCCACCTGGAGAGTACAACCCCATGTCACACTCCTCCATCACCCACCTGGAGAGTATGACACCATGTCACACTCCTCCATCACCCACCTGGAAAGTATGACACCATGTCACACTCCTCCATCACCCACCTGGAGAGTATGACACCATGTCACACTCCTCCATCACCCACCTGGAGAGTATGACCCCCCGTCACACTCCTCCATCACCCACCTGGAGAGTATGACACCATATCACACTCCTCCATCACCCACCTGGAGAGTATGACACCCATGTCACACTCCTCCATCACCCACCTGAGAGTATGACACCATGTCACACTCCTCCATCACCCACCTGAGAGTATGACCCCCCGTCACACTCCTCCATCACCCACCTGGAAAGTATGACACCATGTCACACTCCTCCATCACCCACCTGGAGAGTACGACACCATGTCACACTCCTCCATCACCCACCTGGAGAGTACGACCCCCGTCACACTCCTCCATCACCCACCTGGAGAGTACGACAACATGTCACACTCCTCCATCACCCACCTGAGAGTACGACACCATGTCACACTCCTCCATCACCCACCTGGAGAGTACGTCACCATGTCACACTCCTCCATCACCCACCTGGAGAGTACGACCCCATGTCACACTCCTCCATCACCCACCTGAGAGTACGACCCCCATCACACTCCTCCATCACCCACCTGGAGAGTACGACCCCCATGTCACTCCTCCATCACCCACCTGGAGAGTATGACCCCATGTCACACTCCTCCATCACCCACCTGGAGAGTACGACCCCATGTCACACTCCTCCATCACCCACCTGAGAGTATGACCCCATGTCACACTCCTCCATCACCCACCTGGAGAGTACGACCCCCGTCACACTCCTCCATCACCCACCTGGAGAGTGACCCCCGACACCATGTCACACTCCTCCATCACCCACCTGGAGAGTACGACCCATGTCACACTCCTCCATCACCCACCTGGAGAGTACGACCCCCCCGTCACACTCCTCCATCACCCACCTGGAGAGTATGACCCCGTCACACTCCTCCATCACCCACCTGGAGAGTCACACCTCACCTCCATCACCCACCTGGAGAGTATGACACCATGTCACACTCCTCCATCACCCACCTGGAGAGTATGACACCATGTCACACTCCTCCATCACCCACCTGGAGAGTACGACACCATGTCACACTCCTCCATCACCCACCTGAGAGTATGACACCATGTCACACTCCTCCATCACCCACCTGGAGAGTATGACCCCCGTCACACTCCTCCATCACCCACCTGAGAGTACGACCCCATGTCACACTCCTCCATCACCCACCTGAGAGTACGACCCCATGTCACACTCCTCCATCACCCACCTGGAGAGTATGACCCCATGTCACACTCCTCCATCACCCACCTGGAGAGTATGACACCATGTCACACTCCTCCATCACCCACCTGGAGAGTACGACACCATGTCACACTCCTCCATCACCCACCTGGAGAGTACGACCCATGTCACACTCCTCCATCACCCACCTGGAGAGTACGACCATGTCACACTCCTCCATCACCCACCTCACACTCCTCCATCACCCACCTGGAGAGTACGACCCATGTCACACTCCTCCATCACCCACCTGGAGAGTACAACCCCATGTCACACTCCTCCATCACCCACCTGGAGAGTACGACACCCCCATCACACCTCCTCCATCACCCACCTGGAGAGTATGACACCATGTCACACTCCTCCATCACCCACCTGGAGAGACCCCCCGTCACACTCCTCCATCACCCACCTGGAGAGTACAACCCATGTCACACTCCTCCATCACCCACCTGGAGAGTATGACACCATGTCACACTCCTCCATCACCCACCTGGAGAGTATGACACCATGTCACACTCCTCCATCACCCACCACACCCCTCACACTCCTCCATCACCCACCTGGAGAGTATGACACCATGTCACACTCCTCCATCACCCACCTGGAGAGTACGACACCATGTCACACTCCTCCATCACCCACCTGGAGAGTACGACACCATGTCACACTCCTCCATCACCCACCTGGAGAGTACGACACCATGTCACACTCCTCCATCACCCACCTGGAGAGTACGACACCATGTCACACTCCTCCATCACCCACCTGGAGAGTACGACCCCCCGTCACACTCCTCCATCACCCACCTGGAGAATACTACCCCCAGTCACACTCCTCCATCACCCACCTCGAGAGTACAACCCCATGTCACACTCCTCCATCACCCACCTGGAGAGTATGACACCATGTCACACTCCTCCATCACCCACCTGGAAAGTATGACACCATGTCACACTCCTCCATCACCCACCTGGAGAGTATGACACCATGTCACACTACGACACCTCCATCACCCACCTGAGAGTATGACACCCCGTCACACTCCTCCATCACCCACCTGGAGAGTACGACCCCCCGTCACACTCCTCCATCACCCACCTGGAGAGTATGACCCCATGTCACACTCCTCCATCACCCACCTGGAGAGTACGACCCCGTCACACTCCTCCATCACCCACCTGGAAAGTATGACACCATGTCACACTCCTCCATCACCCACCTGGAGAGTACGACCCCCCGTCACACTCCTCCATCACCCACCTGGAGAGTACGACCCCCCCGTCACACTCCTCCATCACCCACCTGGAGAGTACGACCCCCCGTCACACTCCTCCATCACCCACCTGGAGAGTATGACCCCATGACATCACCCACCCCCATGTCACACTCCTCCATCACCCACCTGGAGAGTATGACACCATGTCACACTCCTCCATCACCCACCTGGAGAGACACCATGACTCCTCAATCACCCACCTGGAGAGTGACCCCCGTCACACTCCTCCATCACCCACCTGGAGAGTACGACACCATGTCACACTCCTCCATCACCCACCTGAGAGTACGACACCATGTCACACTCCTCCATCACCCACCTGAGAGTATGAGTCACACTCCTCCATCACCCACCTGGAGAGTACAACCCCATGTCATGTCACACTCTCCATCACCCACCTGGAGAGTATGACACCATGTCACACTCCTCCATCACCCACCTGGAGAGTATGACCCCCCGTCACACTCCTCCATCACCCACCTGGAGAGTACGACACCATGTCACACTCCTCCATCACCACCTGGAGAGTCACACTCCCTCCATCACCCACCTGGAGAGTACACCATGTCACACTCCTCCATCACCCACCTGAGAGTACACCCCATCACACTCCTCCATCACCCACCTGAGAGTAGACACCATGACCACCATGTCACACTCCCTCCATCACCCACCTGGAGAGTACGACACCATGTCCATCACTCCACCTGGAGAGCACACCCCCCGTCACACCCTCCATCACCCACCAGTACCACTTCATCACACTCCCCCATCACCCACCTGAGTGTCACCTCCTCCATCACCCACCTGGAGAGTATGACACCATGTCACACTCTCCATCACCCACCTGGAGAGTATGACACCATGTCACACCCTCCATCACCCACCTGGAGAGTACGACCCCCGTCACACTCCTCCATCACCCACCTGGAGAGTACAACCCCATGTCACACTCCTCCATCACCCACCTGGAGAGTATGACACCATGTCACACCTCCATCACCCACCTGGAGAGTACGTCACACACCTGGAGATGTCACACTCCTCCATCACCCACCTGGAGAGTACGACCCACCCCCCGTCACACTCTCCCTCCATCACCCACCTGGAGATTACTACCCCATGTCACACTCCTCCATCACCCACCTGAGAGTACGACACCATGTCACACTCCTCCATCACCCACCTGGAGAGTACAACCCCCATCACACTCCTCCATCACCCACCTGGAGAGTACGACCCCATGTCACACTCCTCCATCACCCACCTGGAGAGTACGACACCATGTCACACTCCTCCATCACCCACCTGGAGAGTACGACGTCACACCCCCTGGAGAGTCACACTCCTCCATCACCCACCTGGAGAGTACGACCCCATGTCACACTCCTCCATCACCCACCTGGAGAGTATGACCCCATGTCACACTCCTCCATCACCCACCTGAGAGTACGACACCATGTCACACTCCTCCATCACCCACCTGGAGAGTACGACACCATGTCACACTCCTCCATCACCCACCTGGAGAGTACAACCACCATGTCACACTCCTCCATCACCCACCTGGAGAGTACGACCGTCACACTCCTCCATCACCCACCTGGAGAGTACGACCCCCCATCACACTCCTCCATCACCCACCTGGAGAGTATGACCCCATGTCACACCTCCTCCATCACCCACCTGAGAGTATGACACCATGTCACACTCCTCCATCACCCACCTGGAGAGTATGACACCATGTCACACTCCTCCATCACCCACCTGGAGAGTACGACCCCGTCACACTCCTCCATCACCCACCTGTCACACCTCCCTCCATCACCCACCTGGAGAGTACGACACCATGTCACACTCCTCCATCACCCACCTGGAGAGTATGACACCATGTCACACTCCTCCATCACCCACCTGGAGAGTACGACCCCATGTCACACTCCTCCATCACCCACCTGGAGAGTATGACACCATGTCACACCTCCTCCATCACCCACCTGGAGAGTATGACCCCATGTCACACTCCTCCATCACCCACCTGGAGAGTATGACCCCATGTCACACCTCTCCATCACACCCACCTGGAGAGTATGACCCCATGTCACACCTCCTCCATCACCCACCTGGAGAGTACGACACCATGTCACACTCCTCCATCACCCACCTGAGAGTACGACCCATGTCACACTCCTCCATCACCCACCTGAGAGTACAACCCCATGTCACACTCCTCCATCACCCACCTGGAGAGTATGACACCCCACCTGGAGAGTATGACACCATGTCACACTCCTCCATCACCCACCTGGAGAGTATGACACCATCACACTCCTCCATCACCCACCTGGAGAGTATGACCCATGTCACACTCCTCCATCATCACCTGGAAAGTATGACACCATGTCACACTCCTCCATCACCCACCTGGAGAGTATGACCCCATGTCACACTCCTCCATCACCCACCTGGAGAGTACGACACCATGTCACACTCCTCCATCACCCACCTGGAGAGTACGACACCATGTCACACTCATCACCGCCTGGAGAGTGGCGTCACACCTCCATCACCCACCTGGAGAGTACGACCCCCCCATCACACTCCTCCATCACCCACCTGAGAGCAGGCGACACCATGTCACACTCCTCCATCACCCACCTGGAGAGTAGGACACCATGTCACACTCCTCCATCACCCACCTGGAGAGTACGACCCCTGTCACACTCCTCCATCACCCACCTGGAGAGTAGGACACCATCACACTCCTCCATCACCCACCTGGAAAGTATGACACCATGTCACACTCCCTCCATCACCCACCTGGAGAGTCACTGAGACACTCCTCCATCACCCACCTGGAGAGTACGACCCCATGTCACACTCCTCCATCACCCACCTGGAGAGTACGACACCATGTCACACTCCTCCATCACCCACCTGAGAGTACACCCCATGTCACACTCCTCCATCACCCACCTGAGAGTACGACCCCCATGTCACACCTTCTCCATCACCCACCTGAGAGTACGACCCCATGTCACACTCCATCACCCACCTGGAGAGTACGCACCCCATCACACTCCTCCATCACCCACCTGGAGAGTACGACCCCATGTCACACCTCCATCACCCACCTGGAGAGTATGACCACCTGGAGAGTACGACCCCCGTCACACTCCTCCATCACCCACCTGGAGAGTACGACCCCATGTCACACTCCATCACCCACCATGTCACACTCCTCCATCACCCACCTGGAGAGACAACACCATGTCACACTCCTCCATCACCCACCTGGAGAGTATGACACCATGTCACACTCATCACCCACCTGGAAAGTCACACACCTCCATCACCCACCTGGAGAGTATGACCCCCGTCACACTCCTCCATCACCCACCTGGAAAGTACGACACCATGTCACACTCCTCCATCACCCACCTGAGAGTACGACACCATGTCACACTCCTCCATCACCCACCTGGGAGAGTACAACCCCCATGTCACTCCTCCATCACCCACCTGGAGAGTACAACCCCATGTCACACTCCCCTCCATCACCCACCTGGAGAGTATGACACCATGTCACACTCCTCCATCACCCACCTGGAAGAGTATGACACCATGTCACACTCCTCCATCACCCACCTGGAGAGTATGACCCCCGTCACACTCCTCCATCACCCACCTGGAAAGTCGACACCATGTCACACTCCTCCATCACCCACCTGAGAGTACAACACCATGTCACACTCCTCCATCACCCACCCGAGAGTACGACCCCCCATCACACTCCTCCATCACTCCACCTGGAGAGAGACACCATGTCACACTCCTCCATCACCCACCTGAGAGTACGACACCATGTCACACTCTCCACGCTCCACCTGGAGAGTACGACACCATGTCACACTCCTCCATCACCCACCTGGAGAGTACGACCCCCCATCACACTCCTCCATCACCCACCTGGAGAGTACGACACACCATGTCACACTCCTCAGCAATACGTAAATTGAACGAAGTACAAT